>NC_142612.1:44836071-45139101 GCF_059453375.1 Lepisosteus platostomus | reverse complement strand
GCCATTCAAAGTGCGCAGCACAGACACGTACCGGAGGTAATTGGCTATGGCCTCGCGCATCATAACGCGCGTTGACGCAAAATACCGCGGTACATGATTGGTTGACCGACAGGGGCACTCGTGGTCTGTTGGTCGGTTGTAGAAAGATTTAAAATGCGTGTGAAGTCCATAAACGATATTAATTTTGGAACATAAACATACAGTATATGGCTGGTCTCTGTACTTTAAAGAAAAAATACACACCAGTATTCCATTTCTCCCTACACAATTTAAGCATCGAAGTCTTTAACTAACATGATTCCGGAGTCAACAAGCATACTTTTAGAATTTGATTAAAAGGGAATATAATATATAATACTATTCTACAAGAATAGTACTCCCTGTACATTGTCTGTTGATAATGTTTCTGTAGTGCTTTTTCAGCACTCTGCATGTGACCTTGCCGGTGGCACTGTGGGTTAGGTTCCTGTCTCCTATGTCAGAGATTAAATAAAACCTCACTCGCACCAAAAAAAAATATATTTCTAAATATCACAACATGATCAAATTTAAGTCATTTTAATAACAATGAATAGTCACCTAGGTGTTACAATATAAACATTTATATTGATTTAAATCGTGTTTTGATTTAAATCGCAAATGCGTGTTTAAATATATGTGTTTTTTGATTCACAATCAGACAAATGCAACATAAATTGATATATTTGTCTTCTAAGTATCTTAATAAACTTTCAGCATAGCTTTCTCCCCATTTAGATTTATTTTTCTTGGGATCTTGGGATCAAACGTGGAAAGATTAGATTGTAATCGTTTTTATTTTTTAAATACATTTTAGAAAAGTGTAATCTATACTAAAAAGCTGTACACCACCTGCTATAAAGATACATATAGTAATACTTTCGGGTTCGGATAGGACAGACACAAGAACTCAGACTTGCAGAGTTAAAGCAAGTTAAAGCCTTGATTTTATATATCACCTTTAAAAGTGGCATCTCAAAGCAAAGTGAATACCCAACACTGATTGTACCCATCTGTCATGCTAATAAAGCACCTTGAATTGAATTGAGAGAGCGAGAGAGCACAGCCAGGACAGACAGGCAAATAAGATACACTCCACAGACATTCACAACAGCGACATATCATAAAACGTTTGCACATATAGTTAAGTTATTACTTGGTTTTCAAAGTGCAATGAAATACAATATTGTTGTTGTTGCTGTTATTGTTGGTTTTATCCTGTAAAGCGTTTTGAGAAGTCACCTTTAAAGGCGATATATAAAAGCACTGATTCTTATGGAATGTGTTCCGCCGTGGAGTCAAACATTTTTTTATTTTTTTTAATCACGTATCTAAGGAAATAGCAGTATAACCTTGTTCATGCACAAACAGTGGCATGTTACATTGTTAATTTGGGTGTCTCCTCTTGCCAGAAAGCTCTAAATTGCATTTTGAGTGCGCTTTTTGACTTTTTTAAAATTGCAACCCTGTTTAGAGTTTTAATTATTTTAAACTGTATTACAGCAGCACAATGCAGAATGCAACGTAAATTGCAAAAATGCACTTGGAATCTGTCCAAGCCCTACTTTGTCAGGCATTTTCTTTTACTGTAATGGACACAAAAACTCCCTTACTTTTAACAGAGCATTTCATAACTACGAAAATTATTTAAACTGCAACACTTATCATTCAACCAGAGCTCGAAATATCACAAGGATCCTCAAGAGCACAGCAAAGACTGCATTAAAAGTATACTAGTGACAAACTAGTATACTTTAAGATCTTTTTTTCTGAACCGGGGAAAATCTGATCATGTTTCTCTATAACAATAATAAAAAACATTATTTTACATATCACCTTTATGTGATATCACTTTAAGGACAGCACATACAAGGGTTAATTGCACAGTGGACCACGCAAAGAAATTTAAAAAAGTCTTCTTTAGGTGTGAGGGTAGGAGTGGATCGCAGAAGGCATAATCAGCAAATTAGGAAAACAAAGAACAGGACAGGTGAGACGTTTATCCAGTGATCAGAAAAAGGAACAGCTGTTACGCCCAGGTTTTACGCTCTCTCTCTGCTGAATGAATAAAAACATTTTATTAAAAACGCGTTTGCGTTTGTCTGGGTATTTACTTTGTAATCTGTGGTTTACATCTACTGTATTGCTTTGAGATGCCACTTTTAAAGGTGATATGTAAAATAAAGTTTGTATTATTGTTATAGAGAAACATGATCAGATTTTCACTGGTTCTGAAAAAAGACGATTAAAATCTGTAATCTTTCCACTTTTATGTCATCGGAAAATACAAGAAGTTTCTGCTTTGTGTAAGGATGGCATCAAAAAGTAATCTAAGTGGTGAGAAAGCTGTGCTCCTCAAAGCGCTTTACAGGATTAAAACAATAAGAACAATAGTGTTAGGCTGGGCAAACGATTTTTAATAGAAATACAAAATGAGATATAATGATGTGTACATTAACGAGTACAACCCTCCTCTCTGCGGGAGTGCTGGCTGTGACGAATTAAACCAGTTTCACAGGTATTTTCAAAGTAGAAGGGGACGAGATTTTCAGCGAAAGACACCTTCCCTCTCCAAGGAGTATAGTACTTACTAGTAAAGCTAGGCTCCTCAATGAAATTGCTTTAACATACTAATGCGTTGGTGTAACAGTCCGGGCGTGGCAAGCTTCTAATGTCAACTCGACTCGATTGGAAGACAATGAACATATTCTAGCCCTGAATGAATTAATTGCAAACATGGTTTACATAAAAGACATTTTTCCAAGAAAGTTTATAATAATACGATCTATAGTTGAAATCTGAGCGTAAATAAAAAGAAAAAGCATTTTCAGAGAGCAATTACGCTGTTTATGTAGAATAAGTGATTAGGTTTATGAGCAATCTAATTACTTATTCGTTTAAAACGCTATATAAAATAAAGTTTATTATTAATTTGCTGGACAGAGCGGTGAACATTAATATGCATAAGACAAAGATAACGATTCTGATCAGTTTATAAATCTGTGTACGCTGTAAGGTTTTTACTTCTTAAACTTTTAAAATACACGTTTCGAATAGAAAGAAATCCTCTTCCTGGTACAGTATGTACGTATAGCAAACCAGCACGTCTTTTTTCTCCAATCAGAGGGGTGTCAGATGGTGTCAGCCAATCACCATTCTGAAACCCTATCATAATCTCTGGTATGGGGAGACCCCAGAATTCTGTTCCATAGTTTAGACAGATGATAGATACTTTTATTGATCCCGTGAGGGAAATAAAGTAAATCATTTTCATTTTAGGAAATTATTAAACGCTCGGTTAAAAGCAAAGGAGATTGTCTGTTATAGTGGACATACAAACAAGAGTTTGCTGGCATTATATACTAGAAGACACAGACCGGCACCAGACCAGGAGAATGCCTGCAGCGTAAAAGAAAATGCCTGATGAACTAGGGATTGGACAGTTTCCAAGTGCTTGTACAATCGATGCAAATGTTCAAATAAATGTGCAAAAGAAATTAACAAAATAATCATTTATTTCTTTATCATATTGGCTAGCTAATGTCCTCTCTTTGCTAGTTAGTGGCTGTGTTTCTGCGTTGGGTAGCAACGGGTGACTGTTCTCAGGCGGAAGATGTACACAGCTTAATTTTCATGTCAAATAATTTTTTTTTAATTAAAATTCATTCTATACAGCAATCGCATATTTGGGTACCGTTTCATAAAACTTTCATGCTTAAAATGTTTAGGGAGAAATGGAAGACTGGTGTGTATTTTTTCTTTAAACTACCAAGACCAGCCATACACAGTAATATAATAATAATTAAAAATTGCTTACACTTATATAGCGCTTTTCTGGACACTCCACTCAAAGCGCTTTACAGGTAATGGGGACTCCCCTCAACCACCACCAATGTGCAGCATTCACCTGGATGATGCGACAGCAGCCATAGTGCGCCAGAACACTCACCACACATCAGCTATCAGTGGGGAGGAGAGCAGAGTAATGTAGCCAATTCATAGAGGGGGGTTATTAGGAGGCCATGATTGATAAGGGCCAATGGGAAATTTGGCCAAGACGCCGGGGTTACACCCCTGGGATTTTTAACGACCACAGAGAGTCAGGACCTTGGTTTTACGTCTCATCCAAAGGACGGCGCCTGTTTACAGTATAGTGTCCCCGTCACTATACTGGGGCATTAGGACCCACATGGACCGCAGGGTGAGCGCCCCCTGCTGGCCCCACTAACACCTCTTCCAGCAGCAACCTTAGTTTTTCCCAGGAGGTCTCACATCCAGGTACTGACCTGCTTAGCTTCAGTGGGTTGCCAGTTGTGAGTTCAGTTTACATACATACAGTAATGTTTATGTTCCTAAATTAATATCGCTTATGACCTTCAGATGCGTTATGCTCCTCTTCTTTTTATGCTCAGCTACTAAAATTTCCCTTTAGTGGTAAAATTCCATATAAATATTCAAAACTAAGCGGATTAAAAGGTGCACAGTAAAGACATTAAATGATTAAATCTTTTCACTACCAACCAATGCACCACAAGTGCCCCTGTCGGTCATTTTGGCCAGCCAATCACTTACCGCGGTGCCCTCTGGTGCCCCGCGGTGGCTTGTGGGTAGGTTACCGTACCGCGGGTTTGTACCGCGCATTTTGAATGGCTGCATCTGTATATATTCTATGGAGGGAAGCAAACTGAAATAAAAGCAAATGGAATATGACCCTTAAGTGTGTTCAGTGACATTAAGATGTCACAGATATTTTTCTTCATTTTTTTAATTTGATGGGACGTATACTGGTGGTTCTTTTATAGGAACAGCAATATTGAGGAATAGGTGTACAATGGGTAAAAAATGTTTTACTGTATGCTTAGATGCTGCCACCCAGTACATGCAGTAATATTATTGGTCCATTTGACATGTTGTGGGTCAGTACAGTGTAGCGACAATGTTTATTAATAAGACAGAATTAAGCATTGCTGTGCTTTCCTAAATGAGGTCCCATCCCTCTTTCTCATCTCTGTGGTGCAGCCACAGAGAAGCTATTCATGCAGTTCTGATTTAGGGTGTTTTCTTTCAGATAAGGAGCAGCTCCCAAACGGGGATGCGCCCAGCCATGCCTGGCTATCATGATTAATGGCATTCCTGGCACATGTCTGTCTGTGAGTTTCTTGGGAACATCTGGACTGTGGTCCTGGATGTCAGAGGTCAAACTCATTTAATCTATGATATGGAGAAATAATATTCCCAAGGGGCTCAGTAGTGGCCTGGTGTAGGAGGTTAGGAGTTTTTATTTGCCGTAAAATTTGTAGGGGTCTTGACTGCTGTCTGTGGAAAGATCTTCCTGCAATCTTAATCACTCCAGTCAGAAACTGTTTACTGATAGGACAGTGGTCATTCACTAACAGTCAGTGTGGATCACCTTTGCTCCCTCCCTTTCCCCTCCTGGGGATTAGGAACCTGGAGAAGTGTGTTCTAGGTTAAAGAACTTGCTATCCATTGGCAGACCCACGTCTGTGTAGGTAAAGTCCCTGGCACCCTCCTTTCCGATCTGTACCAGCAAGTACAGGACTTGATCCTGCTGTTCAGGGTTCAGGATGCTGCAGACTGTTAGGTTTGATGTTACAGCCTGTTGATGGCCTGACAATTGCCAGTTCTGCTTGCATACTATGTTCCCTGCTCTCTTACAGGTAGTACATTTAATTTGGCAGTTAGTTTGGGGACCATCAGGTCATCCTCATTTACAACCTGGCAGGTCTGAGGAACAATTTAACCTAAAAGATATTTGTCATGGTCATCATCCAGGAGACTTCCTGCTGGGTTCACATGTATCTGTACACGATAACCTTCTAGACACCAGGTCTCACTACCATGTCTGCACCTAGATAAGCTAAGTGAGACAGCTGAGATGCTATCTGGAGGTAGTGGACTAACTGACTCACTAATATAGCTGGAAGCCAAAAAGATTCATTAATAAGTATTGGATTGCGAGAATAAGGGGCTACCTACCTACGACTTCAGGACACGTGTTCAATGAATTCTTCACTAGTGTCACATTTGTCAGTGAGAGCTGCATTGTAAGTCTGTATTCCTTCCTTCTCTTCCTACTTCCCCTACCACTAGGGGGAGGTAGTCCTGGTCCTCTTGAGGTATCTGGGCAGGGCTCCCTCAGATTCTGAAAGGAAAAGGGGATCAACTTAAAATCAGTGGTTTCCCTCTGATTCTGAAAGGACATTGGGTAAACATTACCTGGTTGGTCAGACAACCGGTCTGAGCGCTGCTCCTATAGCTTTGAGGCTATAGGGGTGTCAGCCTGGACAAGGTTTCCCTGCACACCAGGGAAGCAAAAATAAATATTTGTTATTTTTCCAGGAGCTTGTAAGTAAAACTCAACATCATTAACTATATCTTGCATTTTCTGCCTTACTCCCCCCCTTTCCAGTGTGAGACAGCTTTGGGAAATTTGACTTTTCTGATTCTGATTTAAATCTGGAAATATAAAGGATGTTTCACTGTCATTTTTAAACCTTAACCACACCCTCTGTGTGATTCTGAAAGTGTCTTTCATGTCATTACTAACTGTTATATAACAAGTTTCCACATTAAGACTTTTCAGGCTTTTGTGTTTTTCATTCAATCTTCACAAGCTGATAGGATGGACTTAAGCAATCGGTAGACCCTGTATCTAGCAATGCTTCACACTGCAAAATGTTTTCAATAGTGACACTGACATATAGGCAATTCACTTTCAGCTTTCTTTGTCACAATGCCTAGGGACTGCTTGAAGGCACATCCCTTTCACTGAACTCTGGTGTGGAGTCGGTATCCGTAGCTTCAACTGTGATTTACAGGCCTCACTCTGCCTGGGATCCTCCCGCCAAATCAAATGAGCTGACAAAGGGAGAGGTGTTGGGTCCTGGCTTGGTGACATACAAGAGGGTGTGCCCTGCTCTCCCCAGGGGATGGCCCTGAGCTCAGTTATGCTTTTGGGTTTTGAAAGATGAACTTTTCTGCTACTTAGTTCAATAAGTTATTAGATCTTGGCCAGGCATGCAGCATTAGAGTTACCTTGGTTACTCCTAGGCTTTAGTTTGCCCACCTCTGTTCCCTGGTTTTCCATCATGTCTTGGATGCTTTGCACTGTCTTGCTGATGGGGATTGTGACTTAGTTTACCACACTTTGGTCTTTTACCCACCTCAGGGCTGAATCAGCCTGAACTGCTTTCAAAGTGAGCACAGGCTTGTGTTCAGCAGGTTTATGAACCTTTCTCCCCTCTGCTTTTTGCACCATATTTCTGATAGCAGACAATCTCATTATCGTTGCATCTGTGAGCAGAACAATCATGCTCCTGATCAGTGGGTGAAGGTTTGCAATGAATGAACTCTTAAAGTGAACATCATCATCAGATCCCTAATAATTCTGCCCTGTGAAATACATGCATCTCAGTCTCTCGCAGAATACATGAGGAAATTTGGATTTTGCCTGATTTATTTGGTAGGGAGCAATCACAAAGGAAACAATGTCAATACCAACAGCATATTTTTCTATCAACTCCCTGCACATTTCTTTGAAACTACTACAAATAGTTGGTGTTTGCCCGTTACTTCATTAATATACAGAATTCATCACTGTTTATGAACTCACAAAAGCTTGTCTTGTTCACTAGCATTTGGCATGAAATTTAGCGCTTAACTCAAGTCTTTAATACAGGTTTCCACAGTACAATCTGGAGCAGCCGGATCAAAGGTCACGTATATCTCCTCAAACTCTCTGAGCTGACAGTGGCGATTGCATTTACAAACATTAGTAACACTAATCTAATCACCCTGAATCTAAATATTTGAATTATGAATGTGCCATGTTTTGCTTGGGCCAGTGGATTGGGGAACCACTTCAAATGGTTGGGTATTCCAACCAGGAAGGTTTACAAATAGAACACTCTATCATAGGCGGATTGGCTGAGAGCTAACTCGGAGAGAGTGAAAGCTGGGAGTGGTCTTTGCTTTGCCCTAAATCAGAAGATTCAGACAAAATAATCTCCCTTTCTTGAAAACACCTGAATGTCATCCTTGACCTCCTTGGCTACCATTTTATCAGACACCTTTTTGTTAGTAATGCTTGATGATTTGGTTTGCTCATTTTTAAACATTTCAGATTCACTCTGAAGCTTTTGAACTTTCAACAACTCCTTGCAAGTCAGTTAAAGTTGTCTGGAAAGATTTAAAGTGTAGCTGCACAAAACTTTGACTTAATCTGGAGATAGCCTTCTTTACTAAATTCCTCTGTCATTACAGTTGGCATTTCTGCTTGCAACTTCTCAATCTGATCAAGTTTCTCAATACTGTCTCTGGATTGTGTTTGATTGGTCCATTTCAATCTTAATCGTCACCACGCAGGGCCACCATAAATAAATGTACAGATGCAGCCATTCAAAATGGGTGAGGTATCTCGCGGCATACCCCGGTGGGCGTGTCGCGGTATCAGTAAGCAATACTGTAGACCGCGGTATTGGTCTACAGTATTGCTTTGAGACGCCACTTTTAAAGGTGATATGTAAAATAAAGTTTTTTATTATTGTTATAGAGAAACATGATCAGATTTTCCCTGGTTCAGAAAAAAGACGATTAAAATCTGTAATCTTTGCACTTGTATGTTATCGGAAAATACAATCAGTTTCTGCTTTGTGTAAGGATGGTGTGGCGCTCCTCAAAGCGCTTTACAGGATAAAAACAATAACAACAATAGTGGCTGGGCAAACAATTTTTTTTATCAAAATACAAAATGAGATACTGTATAATGATGTGCATGAACAAAGGTATACTGCAATTTTCCTTAGATACGTGATTAATGCTTCGTAGGAGGAGGCGCTCTTTTCCTCTAGTCTAACAGTCTGTCCACAAACAAAACATTCCTGTTAGACAAGAGGAATTGAAAAAAAACAATTTTGTCAATGAAAACCGGTGTCTGTGTCTCTCTCTGCTGGATGTCCTTCTCACTCTCTGCTGAATGAATAAAATAATTTTATTGAAAACGCGTTTGCGATTGTCTGGTATTTAATTTGGTCCCTTTTAACTGTTTTTCGATCTACTGTATTGCTTTGAGATGCCACTTTTAAAGGCGATATGTAAAATAAAGTTTTTTATTATTGTTATAGAGAAACATGATCCGATTTTCCCTGGTTCAGAAAAAAGATCTAAAGTGCTACACATAATTTTCTTAATTCGATGTATTTAAAGGAGTGAACTACTGTAGGTGTCACATAACATTCAGAAATACAATCACGTATTTGACAAATAAAAACGATTACAATCTAATCCTTCCACGTTTGATCCCAAAATCCCAAGAAATATAAATCTTGACGGGTAGAAAGCTATGCTGAAAGTTTATTAAGATACTTAGAAGACAAAGATACTGTATCAATTTATGTTGCATTAGCCTGATTATGATTAAAAAACACATATAATTAAACACACGTTTGCGATTTAAATCAGAACACGATTTAAATCAATATAAATGTTTATATTGTAACGCATACTGTCCAGCTTCCATTTCTCTTTAAAAATTTACTCTGTTGCACACACACACACAATAGAGCCAGGAAGCAGAAGCAGGGACCGTTGTCAGAAGGGAAGAAGGTGACTATTCATTGTTATCAAAAATGACTTAGAATTGATCATGTTGCGATATTTTGAAATATAAAAGTCAATTGATTGTCCATAATATCGCTATTCTATTTTTTCGAAGAAATGTTTGTTAAAAGAAAAGTCCAGCTGGATTCGAACACACAACCTGCCAGTTGTTAGTCAGGCACGTAGACCAGTAGGCTACAAGACAACTCGCATGAACAGGGAGGCGAAACAGCCCTACACAGCCCTGTCGCAGTACACGAATATAATCATACCGTTATTAAATTCTTTAGATACGCAATTCCATATTATATTAGCAGAAAAGCTTAAAACTACCACTTTTTCACACGCTATTTCACATGCTAGTTAAATTTAATTTATTTATATGTTATATATTTATATCTCTGACCAAGGGAAACGTCTCATTTTTTCAAAGAAATGTTTGTTTGTTGATTATCAAAAATGACTTAGAATCGATCATGTTGCGATATTTTGAAATATAAAAGTCAATTGATTGTCCATAATATCGCTACACAGCCCTACACAGCCCTGTCGCAGTACACAAATATAATCATACCGTTATTAAATTCTTTAGATACGCGATTCCATATTATATTCCCTATTAATCAAATTCTAAAAGTATGCTTGTTGACTCCGGTATCACGTTAGTTAAAGACTTCGAAGCTTAAAATGTTTAGGGAGAAATGGAATACTGGTGTGTATTTTTTTCTTTAAAGTACCAAGACCACCTATATACCGTATGTTTATGTTCCACAATTAATATCGTTTATGGCCTTCACACGCATTACAGTATGCTCCTATTCTTTTTATGCTCAGCTACTAAGATTTCCCTTCAGTGGTAAAATTCAATATCTACAACGGGCACAGTAAAGACGTTTACAGTAAGTCTTTCTACGACAGACCAACGGACCACGAGTGCCCCTGTCGGTCAACCAATCACGTACCGCGGTACCCAGCGTCATCTTGGGTCATGATACGCGACACCGCAGCCAATTACCTGCGGTACGTGTCTGTACCGCGCACTTTGAATGGCTGCATCTGTAGGAGGTTCAAAATTGCCAATTGTAATATTAAATTACAAAGAGTATTTGACAACTTTTAGGAACCAACCAAAGACAACAATTTAGTTTCACACACTGATTATAAACATACAATATACAATTTATTAATCTAACCAAAACTTGCATAACAAACAACAACATAATAGAATATATCGCTGATCGCTCACTCAGGGATTAAAAAGATCAGTTAATAACTTCTGAGTCAAAATAAAAATTGACTAGAATGTGATACAATCTGTCTCATAGGTTTTAGCAGACTCATTTCACTAAATCACATTTATATTTTCAAACACCAAGTAAATGAACATTAACTGTTGTGAACTGAACATCAAACATCAGTTCGAAATTATTGTTCAACTCTCAAGAATTATGATGTGATTAATACAAAAATACTCAACAATCTGTTAGTCCAATGTCCTTAATGAGTTTAAACTTTGAGCTGGTAATAACAGAGTTGTGTTTTTGTAGCAGCTTCTCTGTGCTAGAAGGAGTTTGGTGGAGGAGAGAGAGAAAGCTTTTGCCTTGCTTTGCTTAGCAGCTTGCGTTGGCCTTGGGTATCTCTGCCAAAGTAGTGCCCTGCTGACTTTGGTCTTTAGAACAGTCTGTGCGCAGTTTGAGGCAGACAAAAGAGGAACTCAGTTCGTTCCATATAGCATTTTTCAGAATATTCTGGAAGTTGACAAAAACAAAGAGTACAGCTGTCTAATTTTGTTGATCAGGAGAAATTAACAGTTGGTTCTTCTGTTAATTAACAGTTCTTCTGTTTTAGGAAAAATACCTGGGGCAGATTCTGTACTTTACTGACTCACTCTCTTGTCCTAATGTCTTGCCTAAAGGTTTAAGCTCTTTATTGGACTGCTTGCAGTTATGTGGTCATAGACATTAGTTTACCAGTTTAGTGAGAGATTGAGAGAGAGATTTGTATTCCAGTTTAAATGGGGAAACATCACAAGTTGGTATAGTTCTGGTATCCACCTGCTAATCACTTCCTTTGTGTAATGGCCCACAACCTTTGACCACACTCCTCTGCACTTAGGGAATGGCACCAGTCTGTTTTTAAAGGCATATAAAGGTTATTAGATTTTTTTAAAAAAACACTTAATTCCAATTGAAATAATAGGCCTCATCATTACACCTTGTCCCTAAAGTCCTACTAGATTTCAGTAGAGTGCAAGAACAACATTGGTTCTGTCTCTTCAGTACTAGACATTGTGTGTAATAGCTTAATGAAATATCTTAAATCTTATCCTAAATGTCATTAATTGCACTGAAAAAAATATTTTAGGAATATGTATTGCTATGTTGCAAGTGACAGGAATTTAAAAGGTCTCACCTTAAATTAGTGTGCACATACACCGTCTTTATCATGTCTCAATGCAGTGTTAATACCTTGTAGTAGTATGTCTGTATTCAAAGCTGAAAGCTACAGCAGTGAAAATCTATAAAAAATTGACAATCAGAGCCCATTGTGTATTGGACATTGTGTTTCTATGAATGCTAATACACCCTTTGACCTTTAAAAGTCCCATTATCTATGTAAGATAAATGCCAAAGCATAAAAGGGCAGTCAATTGTATTGGGAGAAATCCAAGACACACCAGGAGAAAAAATATTTTTTAAACATCAGTATACTTATCTCTTTAAACTAATGCTTTTTAAGGCAACATATAAAATTAAAACATTATAAGCATATTAAATGAATAACAGATATGAGCAAAGCAGGTAGTGTGATATAGTTTAGGTGGGTAGCTCCATCAGCATGCGTAGGCTGCAAAGAACAAGTAATAGGTTTATTCTATGCTGAAAAGAGAAGAAAAAAACCGCAACGTTTCGGCCGTGGAGCCTTCTTCAGGTGTGAGACAACTTTGTGATATGCCAACTTTAATTTTGGTAGGTAACATTTGATAACGGACAACTAAAACATTTCTTTAGAAGTGACCTTGGAAACTCTTTTTATTATTGCTATTAGTGTAGACAGAATGTATCATTCACAAGTAGTGTATTTAGAAAACAGGCATAAGAATTATTAGGGTTAATACTTGAATATTTGTATCTTTGTTATTCCAAGTACACAACAAACATTCCTAACCACTGTGGCCTCCAGGGGAAAGGTTTATGTAATGTAGAGAAAAGTACTCACACCACACTTCTCTTCTTTAATTTTCATGGAGCTTTTAGCCGTTTCTCCAGTTCGTCTGTCTTCCAAGCCAGTTCATAATCCGTTCTCTCAATCCTTCTTCAGTCCAAGTTCCAAAGTCCATAAAGTTCCACAAATCCGCGTCGTATCCAAATCACAAACCGTAAACCGTACTCCTTTATTTCTTGCTCAGGTCTAAGATCGGGAAGAGGATTGCTACCGGAGCGACGACCAACGGATTTTTTTTGCCTGTGGATTACTCTTTGGATTGCTTGGACTTTGGGGATTCCTTTGAAGTCTTCATTCCTTTGGATTGGAGTGGACCCTTCGGAGAGCTAGTCTGGAGGATTCCTCCAAGATGGCGGAAGGGTTTGACTCCTACGACCAGCCTGGGGAGGCTCCCAGGCTGAAATGGACTTTGCGGTTCCGCTGGATGCGTGAGGGAGGACCACCTGGATGGTGTGATTTTGAAGATTATGTTTTGTCTGAGGTTTTGGGCTTTACGTCCAATGATGTGTGGTGTGTGCAAGGGAATAGACCCTTGAAGTATATTGATGTTTCTTGAAGAGAGATGAAGAGATATATAAGAGGGCATCTGATAGAGTTACAGACAAGAAAAATGAGAATTTTTTGAGAGACTGACCGGCTAGTTAGTGTTGGCTTTAACTAGCAAAGTTGTGTTCAGGAGAAAAAGATAACTGTGGGTCCCAGCAAGTCAGGAAGATGACCGGTTCGTTCCTGATGAAGCGCTAGTTCTGAATAGTGATTCAGCTGTCCACAGTCCACTGCTGATGCTAACCTCGGGTGGATCCTCTGGTTACTCTCTGGCAACCTCCGCTCTAGACTCTGAGTCTCAGGATGGTCAGGAGGCGCGCTGCGAGAATGTCCTGCCCTTAGGAGCCTTCTGCTCCTGGGCAGAACTCCTGCTCCTGCCCAGGAATTCTGCTCCTGCCCTGGAATTCTCCTTTGAATTCCCTTTAGAAAAGTCCACAATAGTCTCTCAGGCCCTCTGTGTTACCTGGAGGAACTTCAGCTCGTTCATTGGCTGAAAGTTCCATGAGCATCAGAGTCCCACGTGGGTTACTCGGCCCTACCAGTCCCTGATTGCTTGATCAAGGTGAGATATGAGTCACTTACTCCTGACACTTAGGAATGCAGTCCAGATGTCCATCTGGCACTCCCTAGACAGATAGGCGCCAATGGATGACCATTGATCATGATAGCCAGGCTTAGCTAAGTGCATCCCCATTTGGGAGCTGTCCCTTATCAAAAGAAAACATCTTTAAATCAGCCTGCATGAATAGCTTCTCTGTGGCTGGACCACAGAGATTAAGGGAGAGATGAGGCCTCATTTGGGAAAGCACAGCAACACTTAATTCTGTCTTATTAACAAGCATTGCCATTACACTGCAGACATCATGCGGCCAAGTGTAGGGAGAATGTGTGTACAATATGTGATGAGACCGGGCATGTTGTGAGAGAATGTCGAAAGAAGCTGTGCACTCGTGGAAGGACACTTGTTCAAGGGCTGTAAGTGGAGAAACATACAAATGGCACGGGAATATGACCAAGGCGTACTTAGAGTGGACGGAGAGGAGGAGGGGGCCTCTGAGCAAGAGGAAGAGGGGGCTAGGCCAGAAGTGGGTGTGGCTCCAGTTAATGAGGGAGCACGAGAGGTTGAGCTTCAGCAGGAAGCAGTGCAAGGCCCAGCTGGTCAGGATATGGATGACAAAAACATCACAGTGCCTGAAACGGCAGAAAGCGAGCAGGAACCTGGGAAAGTGATAGTTAAAAGACGAAGAGTAGAGGATGAGGGTGATTCCGGTGCAGAAGAGGAGAAGAAGGTGAGTGAGGAACCAGTGGAAGAGGGCCAGGACGAGGAGATGGAGGATCAACCAATGCCAGGAATGGAGGTCGAAGCAGAAGAATCAGGTGACCCTGTTGAGGAGGAATCTCCAGCTTTGGCCAGGAGGAGGGAGAAAACTTCCATAAAGTCCCTGTCGATTGCCCCGAACATCATTGACATAACGTCCGGGGAAGATAGTTCGCACTATCCCTCTATGGGGTGGGATTCACCTGTGACGGATATTTCAGAGGATTCCAGCTCTGACCAGTCAGATGGCATGGAGAAAGAGACAGGGCTGGAACCACCATGAGTGTCCATATCTGTACGGTCTATGCAAGAGGTCTGAAAGACAGACTAAAGAGGACTGCAGTTTTTGAAACTTTGATGAAGCACAGGTTTGATGTGTGCTTCATACAAGAAGTTCATTTAGCTGGGGAATATGACATTTACAGGTTCACGAAGGATTGGATTAGTTTGAAGTCACGGTGGAGTGTGGGGGGAGTGCATTCGGCAGGGGTTGGAATTGTTTTCGGTAGCACAGTGGTGGAGGAAACAGAGTATTTTGTGGTAAGTCCAGAAGTGATTGTGGTGGATGGATTGTGGGCGGGCACCAGAGTCCGTTTGATATGTGTGTACGCACCAGCAGAGCGCAGTGCGTTGAGGGGTTTCTTTGCTGAGCTAGCGCCTTACAAACAGGCGGGTCTTTTTTTGGGGGGGGTTAACGAAGACATTTTGGTTCTGACAACAGGGGCAACCAAGATTAATCAGCTGTTGCGTGACTTTGAACTAAAAGACAGTTTTAAAGGTTTCTTCTCAAACTTTCCGGTCATGTGGCAAAATACCAGGGGAGTGGGGAAAAGATTGAATTATATGTTTGTATCCTCGTGCATTTCAATCCAAAGTGTCACAGTGACTCCCACATGGTTTTCGGACCATGTAATCATTTGGGTGGAAATCGGTGACTCTTGCACGTGTTTTGGAAGAGGGGTCTGCAAATTAAATACAGCCGTTCTGCAGGAATATGATTACATCCAGCTTATCAGAGACAAACTGCAATTATGGGTAGCCCAGAAAAGCAGCTGGCCAGCTTTAATTGAATGGTGGGAAGATGTGAAACGAGGGCTTAAAAGGATCTCACAGCAGTACTTGCCAAACGCCACAGAACAGAAGAAAGTGTTTCTGGTCAGGAAAACTACCAGCAGAGCTGTACATGAGTGGATGGCTAGGCAGATGAAAGAAGTCTGTAATGACTTTGAGGAGCTGTGTCAAGCACTTATCCAAGAATTTAGTGTGTTTATTGACCCGTCTGCCGCGATAGCCGCCGCCTTTAACATTAAGCACGAGAGAGCAGAGCCCCCTCGCAAATATTACGAGAGACTTAGACTAACTTATTTTGCAGGGCGAAATGATGAGGGTTGCGAAGAGAACACACATTATAAGGGTTTATTCATTGCGAATTTCCACCCATTAGTCAGAAAGATGATCTTAATGCATACAGATGCACAGACCATGAAAATGACTGATATTAAGATATTCGTGCAGAAATCCTGGGAGTATGATGTCCAAAGTCGCTCTGAGCAAAGAGCTGTTAAAGCGACTGTGTTCGCCGTCAGAGCCAGCAGGGTTAATTCCCCCCTGCTCGAAGGAGCACAGGCTCCTGAGCTGGTTAAGCCCCGTTCCAAAGCAGGCACACAGGACTGCACCCAGCGTCCTAAGTGCCATGAGAACACCGGGGGAGGGAAAGGGCTAGAAAAGGCTGAACAAAAGGATTCAGTAGCTGCCTGCCTGGCCAGGCTTGAACAAGCTTTATTAGGACAGGGACAACTGCTCCCCAAGGCTGCCGGAAGCGTGAATGAGCTGATACTCTCCACTGGAGGAGGCGGAGACCCGGCCCCTCTCCCTCCCTCATTCTATCTGATTGAGCGGAAGGGTTCCTGCCTGGATGACGTCAGCCACTCCCAAGCGAGTGCTGACTCCACCCCTGAAGTCAAAGAGCAGGCAGTAAAACACAGAGGAAAAGCAGGAAGCTTTTACCTCAAGGCTGCCATGGGAGATGTCTTACACTGTGAGACACTGATTGACACTGAGGTTGAAAGGTGTTTGATGTCACACGGCAAGCTCAAACGGGTAGAAAAAGAAAAGGGCATGCGACTCAGAGAGGAACCTTTGGTGGATCACCAGAAAGGCAAGGTGTAGAAACAGGTCAAGGCTCCTAAGCCTTCTGTACAGAAGGAAAGGGGGGCCAAGAGGCAGACTGTGCTCACACAGTGCCCACCGAACACAGAAGCCTATGTGGAGATTCCTTATGTTCCCTCTGGACAAGAAATAAAAATATTTCCTTGTTCCCCGGATATACAGGGAAGTCGTGTCCCGGCCAAGGTCCCAACAGCCTCCATGCCACAGGAGCGGTGCTCTGAGCAGCCGCCTGATCCACCAGGTAAAGCACACCCCTTTTACATCCCTAAAGAGGAGCAGATCTCCCCACCTGGCGATGAAAAGGAGCTTTCCCTGTGCACCCTGGCACCCAAGAGGGGTCAGGAACACCACCCTGCTATGGTGGAAGGGATCCAGATGGCAGGAGAGCAGGTTGGTGATGTAGCCCTCACCCTTAGCCCTGAGAGGTCCTCTATTAGTGAGGATCTGCTTGAGCAGCTATCACAGGGCCACCGCCAGGTGCCCCTGGTGCAACATTCACAGGTTAGACAGGAGGTCCAACTGGACGCTGAAACTACTGCGCTGTGGACACACCTGATCCCAGATGCCGATTCCCTCGGCTGTGACCCAGGGAACCTGCAGTCAGGTAACATTATTTCTCACAACTACCAGGTAGTGAGTGAGACTGACCTGATTGTTCCTGCCTCAACAGCAGGGTTGCCAACACACCCAGTCCCACAGAAGGGACAGGGAATGAAAGCCAAGCCGATTTTCTTACAGCCACCAGCTCAGTCTGTCAGTCTGAGTCTGACCAACAGTGGTTCAGCCAGACTGGAGCTGGATGGTCAAGCCACCCACCTGTTAGTGCAGAACACGGAAAAGGGGGGTGTCAGAATCCCCGCCTGCACTGACATGGGCCTGGTGGGTGATAGTGAGAGAAAAGACTCCCTGAACCCCTAGCGAGGGAAAGGGGGAGCGAGCAGGTGTCCTACACCCACACCAAGCGAACGATTGTAGACATGCCGATAGAGGGATTCCTCAATCAGGAGGTGTGCAGGGTGGATCTGAACAGTGAGAATGGGGTCACAATCCCAGATCACTCAGGTGCTCCAGATGACCACTCAGCCGAGGGTCAGGCATGCTCTACCGCTGCACCGCCCCCTGCAGGGTTCCTAGAGCACAGGCATGAACAAATCGAAAAAGCAGATGCCCTGGAAACTGCAGCATCAACCGCTGCGTCAGATCTCCCCAGATTTCCAGGATGTTGGTGCTGTAGAGGTTTGATGGGTTTACTGAGACAATTACTAATTGTAGCAGTAATCACGAGGTTGTTCGTTGGGGCTTTTAGAAAATCAATCGTCAGAACAACTAACAACGCACACACACGGGTTCAATACACGAGATACATTTATTAATATAAATTGTGCACCAAACATATACTAGTCTGCCTGGATAATAGCGGCAGACCTTACTGTGAGGGTTATCAATATACAAGGTATATAATCTCGAAGAGATGCAAACACAAAGAGATACACAACAGAGAATATATGTCAATATATATCGTTTGGATACCAAATCACTAATCAGTGTTATTACCCACTGTTACTCTAAACTCGGAAGTAAATACATTACTCATGAATTAAATTGATAACAACTTGTGTTGAGGTACAATTGAATTCTCGAGACGCAATGTAGAACATATGGTTTACTTATCAAGTGTGTATGGATTTGGAATTTCCCGGCACGAACACCAAACCAGCTGACAGGCTCTGTTGCAGCCTCTGTTCCAGCGGTTGTCCAATGGGCGTTGTCCCGGCGTCCTCTGGCTACCGGCCAACCAGTCGAGGTGCAGCTCGGAGTAGGACGGGCGGAGGAATCTGACTGCGGCGCACAGGGAAGTCGTTGCTCCGAGGGGATCTACCAGCAGTTCGGCTGGCTAGTAGAAAGTCTCTATGCACAGAGTGTGACCGCGAGTCCTCACAAGTCACTCTTTTGCCTGGGAAGAAGCTGGTTCATTCCCGGTCCAGCGCTGCTTCTGAATAAGCTATTCAGGTTGTCGACGAGGGTCCAACTGTAGGCTGCCGTTGATCAAGCGGAGCATTCACGTTGGTAGAATTCTGAGTACGTACGGGATCCTCGGCCTCGCGCTTAGAACAAAGTACAAGTCCCTTTGCAGACAACAGCAGTTGTCACGTGATTGTCTCTGAGGATGCGCGAAAATTGCCAAGGAGAGCCCCTATCTGAGCTTGCACTCCCTTTTTGACCAAGACCCAGATGTGTGCTGATTGGTTGAGAGTTTGGCGGGCATTGGAGACCCACGTGGTATTACCACACCCTGCCAGTCCCTGATTGGTTGGTCAAGGTGAGATATAAGTCTCTTACTCTTGACACTTAAGAATGCAGTCCAGATGTCCATTCGGCACTCCCTAGACTGATAGGCGCCAATGGATGACCATTGATCATGATGATCCAGGCTTAGCTAAGTGCATCCCCGTCTGGGAGCTGTCCCTTATCAAAAGAAAACATCTTAAATCAGCCTGCATGAATACTTTCTCTGTGGCTGCACCACAGAGATGGAGGGTGAGATGGGGCCTCATTTAGGAAAGCATACCAACGCTTAATTCTGTCTTATTAACAAGCATTGCCGCTATATATCCCCCCTTTCTGAAGGCCACAAGGTCCTGAGGCGTTATTGCCTTTGTAGTGTTTCATAGCCGTTCAGGGACGCCAAATATGTAACGTTGCCATAGCCAAAATGTAATGTAGTGGCTCTCTGAAGGCACCAGTTCTGTAGGGTTTGGGCATTTACTGAGACAATTATTAATTGTAGCAGTAAATCACAAAGTTGATTCTTTTGATGGCTTTAGAGTCCAACCATGCGACATAACTCAAACAACGCACACACACAGGTACTAATACACGAGGATACATTTATTAATACATAGAATATGCATATAAACCTAACAGATCTTATCGAGAGGGTTATCAGAATACAAAAGGTATATATTCAGTCAGTTACAAAGTGTTACACATATCAAGAGGACATACGTTCAGTATATTATTCATTTAGACCGTTTCGTAAATGAACTTGGTTATAACTTCTACATTAGATACTCAAACAAGTACATAACTCTTAGGAATTAAATTGATATCAACTGGTTGGGATAACAATTGAATTCTCGAGCTGTAATGCATTGAAGTTGAATACTCATCCAATTTCTGGGGATTCAGATCTCCTGCGGGCACAAAGAAACAGTTGCAGGCTGTTGCTGTCCAATCCGCGCTCTCTGGCTCGGTGCCAGGCTGTGCTGTGCGGCTTGCGATGGTGCGCTGCTGATGCTCACTGTTGGCTTTAACTAGCAAAGTTTGTGCACAGGAGAAAAGATGACTGTGGGTCCCAGCAAGTCAGGAAGAGGACCGGTTCGTTCCTGATGAAGAGCTAGTTCTGAATAGTGATTCAGCTGTCCACAGTTCCGACCTGTTCACGAGGCCTGCTGCTGGTTACTCTCTGGCAACCTCCACTCTAGACTCTTAGAACAAAGGAAAGTTCTGGCACTCGGACACACTGGCCGTTCCGTGGTTGTCCGGGCTGAGTCTCAGGATGGTCAGGAGGCACGCTGCGAGAATGTCCTGCCCTTGGGAGCCTTCTGCTCCTGGGCCGTCCTGCCCTGGAATTCTCCTTTGAATTCCCTTTAGGAAAGTCCAAAGAATCTCTGAATCTCACTGAATCTCCCCTTCTGAATCTCTCAGGCTCTCTGTGTTGCCTGTTTTTACCTGGAGGAACTTCAGCTCATTGATTGGCTGAAAGTTCCATGGGCATCAGAGTCCCACGTGGGTTACTCGGCCCTACCAGTCCCTGATTGGTTGATCAAGGTGAGATATGAGTCACTTACTCCTGACACTTAGGAATGCAGTCAAAATGTCCAACTGGCACTCCCTAGACAGATAGGCACCAATGGATGACCATTGATCATGATAGCCAGCTTAGCTAAGTGCATCCCCCTTTGGGAGCTGTCCTTATCAAAAGAAAACATCTTAAATCAGCTTGCATGAATAGTCTCTCTGTAGCTGCACCACAGAGATGAACAGAGAAATGGGGCCTAATTTGGGAAAGCTCAGAAACACTTAATTCTTTCTTATTAATAAGCCTCGCCGCTACACAAACAGAGTTGTGATGTCTGTTGTACCACGGTGAATTCTACCACCCAATATTCACATTACCTCTCGAGAATTTGTACAGGAAATAGTGTTGGAAAGAACATTGCGTATACCTGCTCTCAGTTATAAGGTACATAGAAATGAGGCATCGGGCATCATCATTAGCTCTAGACCTTAAACTTCCGGCAGTTCACTATCAGTATCGGATAGCTCTGCAGCAGGCAGACGTTTGGGAGTGGTTACCTGATTTCGGTGATACACCATTGCTCCCTTTGTCTCATTCAAACTACCCCGCAAGGCTTTGATACAAGAGAACAGCATCCAACACATTACCCCAGCCATGATCCAGCTACCCAGCAGCAGTGTCAAGATGACCACGTTTACTGTTCCTAGCGCCCCAGAGGATCCAGAACGACTGTGCTTGGGACCTACCAGTGTAGTTTTTAAGTTTGTGTCGTTGAGAACAAATTCGACTACCTGTACACCCTCAAGACTTACTGTCTCTTGGATTCTCTCATCCGAGTCAACGCTGTGTCCTCTGAAAGCGTCCACAATCTCGAGTTCCGTTTCATACAGTTCTGACTCCAGGTGTTATAGTGCTAAATCGTTGAGATGCACTATAGCTCCTTCAGGAACTTGTAGAAAAACTGTTTGGTTGGGTAGCTGCACTTTGGTAGCTGTATCATGCCTGTCATATGTTATTGTAACAGTTAACTGTGGTGTGCTGACCAGCCATTTCTTTCCCACCTGCTCAACCTGGGGTTCGTTAACCTCACTTTTGCTCGTCACTGTGGCTTTACACTTTTCAGTGGCAGCCCCCTTTCTGATACCACACAACCTCTGAGTTGTGTCCCTAAGGAATGGCTTACTTGAGCATACCCAGTGGATATCCTTGGTTGATATACACAGTTCCAGATTTGGAACAAGGTACAAATTTGGATCATCCTCCTGGTAAGCTACGAGCGGTGGGGTGGTCAACTTCACATGCATGTCCCCCCTCCAGAAGCCAACGTTCGATATAGACTTGAGTCTATAGATATCCTTGCTACTCACGATGGGAAGGTTCAACAGGAAACCTATTTCCTTGGCTTCGGGGTTGACATGTATGGGAATGGCACTGCCTAGACTGTATGCAAGATGTACTTGCAATGGCTGCACCATCTCGGAAGTGGTTGTCCTCAGTACTTCTTCTACTAAGGACAGTGGAACCAAGTAGGTTGGAATCTGTCCCATGGCTAGGCTAGTTACCGTGGCACTAACCTCCCTAAGCAGATCCTGCATCAGCATTCTGACCTGTTGCACATAAGCATAGTCCCACTGTAACACGTCGACAATCCTGCCCACGGTGTGGAGGGTGTTATTTAACACTGCTGCATGAAGGTTTACTGCTAAAATTGTGCCCTGTAAGATTTTCCCTAGGCTTTCCAGCCGCTGCTGCTGTTGAAACAGCCTGTCATAAATTTCTGGCATTTCCTTACTTAACCCAGACACCTGCCTTCTCAGGGTGGTCAGGGTGACAGTGTTAGCAGCAAACAGACCAGCTGAAAATAGCGAACCCACGGCGGAGGCCACAGCAATCAGACCCCCCAAGAGGCCTGTCATCTCCTCCTGGGTGACTGTTGCCTTCCTCAGCTGGCGGAGCATGTATATAGTGTCTAGCTGGACATGCCATATAGTATCCCCAGCCCACTGCCTACCAAGATAGGACACCCTACTGTTCATGTTGATGTGCTTCCGAAACACATCATGTGGGTTCAGCCGTACATACACTCGCTGAGTATATGTTCTGCAATTTGTTAACAACAATCCGGGAGCGTCCTGCAGGACTATGCCGGTAGGAGGACCGGGTTCCACAACTTCAAGGGGCTGTGTCGAGGCGATCCACAGTACTGTCAGGACCAGCCGTGGCAGTTTTAGGATTCCCATTCTGGAACACAGATGAGGCACATGGTACAGTTCCACTATAATTTTGAATATATTTTCCTAGCAGGACCTACACTACAGTACCTAACTACCTGCAGCTACAAAGGGGCACCCCCCTCTTTGATCGGGTTTGGACTTTTAACCCTATTCTGTGTCCTCCGGCACCATTTGAGGTGGGTGATACAACCGGAGGTGGTTGCGATGCACCCACTTGTAGACCAGAGATTGCCTTCCCTTTTCAATCCGAATTCGATAAGCTACCAGTGATACCTTATCGACTATCTCGTGGGGTCCTGTCCAACTGGGTAAGAACTTCCGGGCCACCCCTGTGGGTTGGCAAATTGGAAGTACAGGACCTTGTCTCCTACTTGGAGTTCCTGGTTAACTGCCTTTCGGTCATAGTATGCTTTCCTACCCTCTGCACTCCTTCCCAGATTGTTCTGGGCAAAAGCAAAGGTTGCCTGCAGATGTGCTCGTAGGTCTGACACATACTGATGGGTCGTAGCAGCCCCTGTTGTGCTCAGGTCCTCCACCCCATAAAGACAGTGTAGGGGAAGAGTCAACTTCCGACCTGTCATCATCTCAAAAGGTGGGACCCCCGTAGATGGGGGCGTAGCCCGGATGGCCATAAGAACCTGGGGCAGCTTAATGTCCCAATCCCTATTGCTGGTGGAGACAAACTTTTTGAGCATACTAACCACCGTTCGGTTTGCCCTTTCTGCCTGGCTCGAGGATTGAGGGTGGTAGGAGATATGCAACTGGGCCTTGACCCCAAGCATATTCCACAGGGTTGCCATTACTGTACCTGTGAAATGGGTTCCCCGATCCGAGTCCACGGTCAGGGGGAGTCCCCATCGACTGAACACATGGTTCACCAACAGCACTGCAGTTGTTTCTGCCGTGTCATTGGGTGCTGGGAGGCACTCAATCCATTTTGTGAATGCACACGTAACAGTGAGGAAATATTTGTTCCCTCTGGATGACCTCACCAGCGGCCCCACCCAATCCATTTGTAGATTGGACCAGGGGAATGTCATGTCCTTTTTCTGGAGTGGTGCACGGTGCAAGGGCCGTGATGGTTGGAACTGGCTACACGTCAGACACCCCTTTACATACGCGGCGATGTCTCGGCCCAGGTGAGGCCAGAATGCCACCTGCTGGATAGTGTCGTACGTGGCCTTGATTCCCCGGTGACCCCCACAGGGTTCGTCATGAGCGTGTTGGATCATGACCCCCCGATGACAGCGGGGAACTACCCACCTTGTGCAACTGGTACACAAACCAACAACCCCTTTATAATTTTTAGGTTGTCTTTCACCTCTGCCAGCTCCTTCAGCTCCGGAGACTGGCTCAGCACCTGCTCCGAAAGAGGTTGACGCACTGGGTCAGCGATATGCTGATACAGATGCAGCCATTCAAATTGCGCGGTACAGACACGTACCGCAGGTAATGGCTGTGGTATCGCATATCATGACGCAAGATGACGCGGTACGTGATTGGTTGACCGACAGGGGCACTCATGGTCCGTTGGTCTGTCGTAGAAAGACATACTGTAAACGTCTTTACTGTGCCCGTTGTAGATATTGAATTTTACCACTGAAGGGAAATCTTAGTAGCTGAGCATAAAAAGAATAGGAGCATACTGTAACGCGTGTGAAGGCCATAAACAATATTAATTTTGGAACATAAACATACAGTATATAGCTGGTCTTGGTACTTTAAAGAAAAAAATACACACCAGTATTAAATTTCTCCCTAAACATTTTAAGCTTCGAAGTCTTTAACTAACGTGATACCGGAGTCAACAAGCATACTTTTAGAATTTGATTAAAAGGGAATATAATATGGAATCGCGTATCTAAAGAATTTAATAACGGTATGATTATATTCGTGTACTGCGACAGGGCTGTGTAAGGCTGTTTCGCCTCCCCGTTCATGCGAGTTCCCCTGAGCCTGCTGGTCTAGGTGCGTGACTAACAACGCACAGGTTGTGTGTTCGAATCCAGCTGGTGCTGGACTTTTCTTTTAACAAACATTTCTTCGAAAAAATAGAATAGCGATATTATGGACAATCAATTGACTATTATATTTATATTTTATATAAAAAACTTAAATTCGATCATGTCTGACCAAGGGAAACGTTTCATTTTTTCAAAGAAATGTTTGTTAAAAAATAAAGTCATAGTTCCATGGGATTCAATCACAGACCATGTGACATGGGAGTCAGGAAACTAACACACAGCGCCACTGGATTTAATGACGCAATAAAAACGCTATAAAATAATGTGACTAGGCATAGAAAAAGTTTACAGCACAGTACAATAATAAATGCTGACCATGACTTTAGAAGCATAAATTACCTTACACTCAATTTAAACACAAGCTGTCTTTCTGTATGAACCTCTAAGCTGGTCCATACAGAAAATGTAGAAATGCATTAGCCTGATTATGATTTCCCAGGAGGTCTCCCATCCAGGTACTCACACCTGCTTAGCTTCAGTGGGTTGCCAGTTGTGAGTTGCAGGGTGATATGGCTACTGGCTGGTCTACTAGTAACTCATAGCCATTCACAACAGCTGTTCACAAAGCACTTCAGTGTTCTGCCAGGCTTTTGTGGTGAAATAGAATAGAATGAATATGAGTCATACCCCTGTACTTCCAAAGCAATTAATTTATCCAAAGTTTATGGATACGGTTGAACATTACACATAACAATTCACACAGCTTGCTGAGTAGGGATTTTGCCTATTAGCAGAATTTCTTGACACTTCAGCAAGAAGATTAGGTCACAAGCAAGGATGTGCCTGTGTCTTTTTTCAGGCCACAACATGTAACATTGAACAAAAGTCTTCAATCTTCAATTTCTCTAGTATATGTCCAGAAGTTAAATTTTGGAGGAACTTTCATTGAAATAAAATAATCTCAATACTCTACATTAGAAAGCTAATTTCTCCAAATGCAGAAGACTGATGTGTCCTTTAATGTGAAAACATTTGTTTTGTACTGTACCCATCTTCAAAATAAAATCTCATACTTCTGACAAAAATGATAAGCAGTTACAGTAGCTTTATACTGTACCTTGTATTGTCTGCAGGAGTAATTTCAGTGAACCATCTGCCGCCATATCATATCTCGTGCTTCATGCATGAAACACACATTTGCATGTTACCTCAAACTCACATGCTCAACCATTTAAATCTCTCATAAATTCATCCAGGCTTTCTCCTGCTCAAAGGAAAAAAAAGTTGTGACAGATAACTAAAAGCAACAAACCCTTGCAAGGTTATTAAACACTTTATAATTTTAAAGTGCACAATCTCTGACGTTCCCTTTAACTTCACAATAACCTATAGTCATTACAGAGTGTGGAACGGTCCTGGTACTGCCCTGATATAATACTGAGCATACCTATCAAACAGAATTACCAACTGTCTTCCTGGTTTTTGTGCACTTGCTAGTTTCCAATAAATAAATATATAAAACTATTGTTTATAGATTTGAGAGAACAAGTGTAGGTTTTAATGATATACAGTATGTGTATGTGAGAATTTTTATATGCTGTACACAATCCTTTGCCAGTAATTAATAATAAATTATTGTTATAGTTCTGTCACTTGCAAAAGTGAAAGTTGAAAAAGATGTCTGGCACTTGTGTGAAGTACTTACAGTATGAGTGTAGTACAATGTCTGAGGTAGGCATGAATGACTCAGCCATGGTGTTACCAAATTATGGAATTTGTTTTGTTCTTAAAGGGTCGCTTTCATAAAAATATGTTGCAGATGAAGAGCTCTTCCTTGCTCAGAAAGACAGGAGCGGTAAACTATGAGCTCTACTTGCCACTTACAATACCAACAGTACCAGCTAACTTTAGTAGTGACATTTTCATGGATCTTTTTAACAATAAAATTTACAACATCAGACTTCAGACACAATTAAACAGGCCTCAAAAAAGTTTGGTACAAACATTTTCAGCATGGAATAAACCTTTACTTTAATGGTATAAACCTTAAATTGATTCATATTCTCAATAAGATTTGGTGCTCAGTAACATGACTTAGAAAATGACAGAAGACATACGTATCATGCTTATCCTTCTATTTTTCATAATCGTAAACTCCTTAAGGCAGTTCCATTTTCTCTGTTCTGACCTGGAGTTACAGAGAAATTTAAATTCTAATAAGAGATTTGTAATGAGGAAAGTCATACCAATCACTCATACCAGGATTTGCAATTACAATACAAATACTTTCTTTCTGTATGTGTTTATTTTGTAGTTTGAGACTATGGCATTCCTTTGGGGGTCTATACTCCAAGGCATGACTTTTTTATGGGAACATGACATTTTTTTAAAGTCTTTTAATGCAAGCTTCATATAAACCCTTAGCAGTGGTTACTGTCTGGAGTAGGTACTTGAATGGCACAGATTCATTGAAATGATTCAATTTCTTTTGAAAATATTTGGGATAATACATATTCCAGAAATCACAGCCGTTGAATTATCCAGAAATTAAGTTCTCTCAGGGTGTATTTAACCCCTCATGGATGGCATTGTATGAAATGAGTTTGTAGTTCCCCATTTGCCTCTATTATGAGATGCTGTGGACACTATTTTATACATTTTAGGAGTGTCCATAGGAAGGTATGTTCTAGAAAGAGTGAACTTTTGTTTTGCCATTATTTTGAATAGGGACGTTACATGTTTACACTTGGTGCTCCTACTAGAGGAGAGGATATGATTAATCTAGGCTTATCACAGAAACTGAAACACATCTGGTTGGTGAGTCTACTGTGGGTAAAATGTTACTGGTACCGCATGTTGTAAAGCTCAGTATTTTCTCTCTTGGCCTGACTTTTTTAATGTCTGAGTGTTATAATCCATGTTATTGCTAGTAAGGGAACGGTAGGTGCTGTGATTGACACAGTCAAAGCCTTGTACAGAGATACCATTGTAGCTGTTTGACAGTATTTTAGATGTCCTTAGTTAAAAGCATGGGAGGAAGTACTGCCAAGGGGAGGTGGGGGAGCAAGGATTTTTTCTTTGAGTTTGTGAGGTTATTTTTTGTTATATTGTGTTTCAGAAAGCAAGAAAATAACATTTACTGTATGATAAAAAGAGAAAGAGCTGGAGTAGATCCTCAGATCAGTTTGCTACCAGCAATCAAACAAAAAAAATGGAAAGAATTGTCTCCTCCTGATTGGAACCTTTCTTACTGTCTTATAATTTATCAGGCTACCTTTTAATTTCCACTGAGAGAAGGAAGTCACTTGTCATGCAGCTATTTTATTCTTCATTGCACAATATGCTCTAAGTTAGCAAATGAAACATGAACACTTATTGAAATAAATCAAGAATACGATTAACATGAATGTATAAACATCCAAACTATACTTTATCACATTTAATTATTGGGTTAGCTTTTTATTGAGCCAAAATGTTATAAATGTGTGAACGTCTGTAAAATGGAAATATTTATATTTTTCTCTTTTCTGTTACCTGCCTGACAGCATTTTGTATGCCATTCTGTATATTACTGGAAAATATTAGACCCAACCTAAAGAATTAATGGGGGTAGTGGGACACAGTACTGCAAAGAGTCTCCTAAAGGGACAGAGCTATTAGTACTTATATGTTTGAGTCTGGAGAATATAGTAAACTCTAAACATTAAGGAAATGCATGGAATCGGAAAATATAAATTGCATAGTACACAAGACTTAACTGGTTTTATTCTAGGAAAGCAGACAAGACTGAGTCATGGGACTCAGAGGATCCAAGGCTAGACTGAGTATAATAGGCTTCGGGCTTCTATTGTGACATCTACTGTAAATTACAGAAATGTTAAAAGTAAACAAAATAAAGTAACTAAAATGTGGTCTGAAATCACCCCTTTAGACACCCCTTTTACTTCACTGGTGTCAGATATGAAAGGCAATAGTCTCCCGTTCTGTCTGCTGTGTGTTGCAGCAGAGGGACTCCCTGCAGCTGAAAGGGGCAGAGTAACTTGCATGCCCTCTAGTACAGTTTACACATGCACGAATTTAAAAGCTAGCAAGACAGGTTTCGATTCACATTAGCTGGCGAGCCTTGTTAAAAAAACTAATGATAATGTAACATGCCACTGTTTGTTCATGAACAAAGTTATACTGAGATTTCCTTAGATACGCGATTAAAAAATAAATAAATAAAAATTTGAATCTCCTGCGGAACACATTCCATAAGAATCAGCGGTTTTACAGTATATATCGCCTTTAAAGGTGGCTTCCCAAAACGCTTTACGGGATAAAAACAACCAGAACAGCAGCAACAACAATATTGTATTTCATGCACTTTGAAAACCAAGTAATAACTTAACTATACAGTACGTGCAAATGTTTCGTATGTTGCTGTCGTGAATGCCTGTGTACCCATAAGTATCTTATTTGCCTTGAGTCCTGTCTACAGTATCTCTGTCCCCCTCCCCCCCTCTCTCCCTCAATTCAATTCAATTCAAGGTGTTTTATTTGCATGACAGATGGGTACAATTCTTGTTGGGAATGTATACTTTGATATTTACACCCGGCGCGGCACCGAGGGAGCATCTGCATTTATAACTTAGTTTTTAAAATTAGTCAAGCAATATGAAGCATCTCCTTTTACTTTTAAGTCCCTTAAATACATTGAGCACAGCTTTCTCACCATCCTTACACAAAGCAGAAACTTTCCGATGACTCACAGTACAAGTGGAAAGATTACAGATTTTAATCGTCTTTAAGTTTGTCTTTAATATTCCTGTGGAGTGTATCTTATTAAGCTCTAAATTGCATTTTGAGCACGGTTTTTGACTTTTTTTAAATTGCATTTTGGGCGCGGACAGCACATACAAGGGTTAATGAACTGCGCCAAGAAATTTAAAATAGTATTCTTTAGGTGTGAGGGTAGGAGTGGACTGCAGCAGGCATAATCAGCAAACCAGGAAAACAAAGAAGAGGACAGGTGAGATCTGTATCCAGAAAGCGAGTGATCAGAAAAAGGAAACGCTTTACAGGATAAAAACAATAACAACAGTAGTGGCTGGGCAAACGATTTTTTTTATCGAAATACAAAATGAGATGCTGTATAATGACGTGCATGAACAAAGGTATACTGCAATTTTCCTTAGATACGCGATTAATGCTTCGTAGGAGGAGGCGCTCTTTTCCTCTAGTCTAACAGTCTGTCCACAAACAAAACATTCCTGTTAGACAAGAGGAATTGAAAAAAAAACAATTTTGTCAATGAAAACCGGTGTGTGTGTCTCTCTCTGCTGGATGTCCCTCTCACAAACTGCTGAATGAATAAAATAATTTTATTGAAAACGCGTTTGCGATTGTCTGGTATTTCATTTGGTCCCTTTTAACTGTTTTTCGATCTACTGTATTGCTTTGAGATGCCACTTTTTAAGGCGATATGTAAAATAAAGTTTTTTATTATTGTTATAGAGAAACATGATCAGATTTTCCCTGGTTCAGAAAAAAGATCTAAAGTGCTACACATAACTTTCTTAATTCGATGTATTTAAAGCAGTGAACTACTGTAGGTGTCACATAACATTCAGAAATTCAATCACGTATTTGACAAATAAAAACGATTACAATCTAATCCTTCCACGTTTGATCCCAAAATCCCAAGAAATATAAATCTTGACGGGTAGAAAGCTATGCTGAAAGTTTATTATGATAGTTAGAAGACAAAGATACTGTATCAATTTATGTTGCATTAGCCTGATTATGATTAAAAAACACACATCATTAAACACGCGTTTGCGATTTAAATCAGAACACGATTTAAATCAATATAAATGTTTATATTGTAACGCATACTGTCCAGCCTCCATTTCTCTATAAAAAATTACTCTGTTGCACACACACACACAATAGAAGCAGGAATCGCTGCCAGAAGGGAAGAAGGTGACTATTCATTGTTATCAAAAATGACTTAGAATCGATCATGTTGCGATATTTTGAAATATAAAAGTCAATTGATTTTCCATAATATCGCTATTCTATTTTTTCGAAGAAATGTTTGTTAAAAGAAAAGTCCAGCACCAGCTGGATTCGAACACACAATCTGCCAGTTGTTAGTCACACACGTAGACCAGTAGGCTACAAGACTGCTCGCATGAACAGGCAGGCGAATCAGCCCTACACAGCCCTGTCGCAGCACACGAATATAATCATACCGTTATTAAATTCTTTAGATACGCGTTTCCATATTATATTAGCAGAAAAGCTTAAAACTACCACTTTTTCACATGCTATTTCACATGCTAGTTAAATACTTCGATGCTTAAAATCGTTAGGGAGAAATGGAATACCGGTGTGTATTTTTCCTTTAAAGTGCCGATTCCTGGAATCTGACTGGCTGACACCCCTCTGAAGTGGTTCCATAAAATCTGGTATACGGAAAAGAAAGCGTTGATAAATACAAGTGTCTTTTAATACACTCTTTGCTGTGCTCTTGAGGATCCTTGTGATATTTTAAGCTCTAGTTGAATGATAGGTGTCGCATTTTAAATCATTTTCGTAGTTAAAAATTATGAAACGCCCTGTTAAAAGCAAGGAAGTTTTTATGTCCGTTGAAGTAAAACAAAATGCCTGACAAAGTATGGCTTGGACAGATTCCAAGTGCTTGTCAAAATGTGCTTAAGAAATTATACTTTGAGTATACAGCTTGTCCAAAGTCATCCATTATTAATACTATTAGTAATATCTTCAGTAAAGGCTTTGATGCATAAATATTTCTGATAAAGGTAGGTTGTGTACTTTTGTCCAACTGAGCAATCTTGCTTTCATAAAATATACCAACATTTTAATGACTGATGATTAACATGCTGTAATACACAGTTCAAAATTAAAGGCTCAAATGCTGTACATGAGAGGTTAAGCTCCCCCTGGCGGTTTTACAAGGCGACGCCGGATAGTTAGCCACGTGACACACATGAACTGCGTGATACCGCGACACGCCCACCGGGGTATGCCGCGAAATACCTCACCCATTTTGAATGGCTGCATCTGTACCTGTGTGTGTGCGTTGTTTGAGTTATGTCGCATGGTTGGATTCTAAAGCCATCAAAAGAATCAATTTTGTGATTTACTGCTACAATTAATAATTGTCCCAGTAAATGCCCAAACCCTACAGAACTGGTGCCTTCAGAGAGCACACTACTATTACATTTTGGCTACAACAACATTTGTTGTGTACTTTTGTCCAACTGAGCAATCTTGCTTTCATAAAATATACCAACATTTTAATGACTGATGATTAACATGCTGTAATACACAGTTCAAAATTAAAGGCTCAAATGCTGTACATGAGAGGTTAAGCTCCCCCTGGCGGTTTTACAAGGCGACGCCGGATAGTTTCCGGCAGAGCGTCAAATGACGCGCGATTAATCACGTGACACTGCATGATACCGCGTGATACCGCGACACGCGACACGCCCAGGTATGCTGCGAAATACCTCACCCATTTTGAATGGCTGCATCTTTACATTTGCCCAATTGCTGGGTCCTGTTTCTGCATTTCCGCAAGATCGGTGTTAAAACCCTGTGACCCAAGCACTACAGATTGAGGGTCAGCTCCGACATCCTGTCTAGCCCTGCTTTGGGTGACCACCTTGACCTTAGCCACGGTTTCTGGGGGTAGCCATTCCTGCTGGAACTGCCAGGGTTCACCCTCTAAGGCGCCAGATTTGGCCAGCCGGTCAGCCTCATCATTTCCGTCTTTGTCGGGTCCCTTCACCTGGGAGTGTCCCTTCACCTTCCTCCAGTAAACCATCATTCCAGCCTCGGTCGTGAGCTTGTCACTGGCCAGGAACAACTCTTTGTTCTTTACTTCCTTGCCCTGGGCATTTTTCATGCCGTTACCCTTCCAATACGGAAGATGGAACACGAAGCTATGTCGGGCGTAGTTCGAGTCACTACAGATGACAAACTGTTTAAGGCCGTGTGTCAGGGCCTGCTGGAGGGTGATCAGCACCCCAGCTACTTCCGCATACTGACTAGTCTTTGGTCCTAGCTTATAGCGGGTCGGCCCACAGGGAGCATTGTCTTGCCAGACTACTCCTACCCCTGCTAGCACCTGCTGTTCGTGGCGAAAAGAGCAACCGTCAACATAGGCCATGGGTAAGCCCTGGCCCACGTTCTCATCGTAGTACCGATGATTGTTCGGTAGCTCAGCAGCGGGAATAGTTTCTGGAGCTTCCATGTCAGTGTCACAGCCGTGACACACTTGGCCCAAAGCCAGGCCCTGTCCCAGGTACATTTTCTTGCTCTGTGCATAATTTACCTCTATCTCATAGCCTTGTAGGGCCATCATCCATGCCACAATCCTGCTAATTGACACCCTGCCCGCTTTCAGTCTCTGGCTATGCAGGAATGTCACAGGTTGGTGGCATGTTTCGATGATGATCTTTTGTCCCCCAACATAACTACGGAAGTGTTCTACCAACCAGACCGTAGACAACAGGGCCTTCTTGCAGTCCAAGAACTTTTGCTCCATACGCCACCACCCTTCGCTCTTGGTCATATTCCTGACTCAGAGCAGCCCCAAGGCAGTGCTCTGAGAACCCTGCTTCAAGGTAGAAGACCTTATTTTTGTCAGGGTAGGCCAAGCACGGTGCACTACCGAGTCTGCGCTTCAGCTCCATCACAGCCTGTTCTGGGGAAGGCCCCCACTCAAAGGGCACGTCTTTCTGCAACGGCTAGTGGAGGGGCCTTGCTATTTCAACGTAATCCTCAATGAACTGCCGGGAATAATTACATACTCCCAGAAAGCTGCGCAGTTCAGACAGGTTAGTGGGTGACTTCATATTCTGGATAGCTTGGACTCTGCTGGACTGTGGCTGTATGCCTTGGGCTCCAACCAATAGTCCCACGTACTCCACTTGGGTCCTACACCACTGTCCCTTAGCCAGGGACAGTTTGGCTCCTGCACGGGAGAGCTGGGTCAACACATGCCTGATCTCGGCCATGTGTTCTTCCCAGGTCTGACTCCGCATCAGAATATCGTCCACATAGACCAGGTTGCCCCTGGCGGCTGCATCACTCATGGCTTTGTGCAGAAATATGTTGAACTCCGCTGGGGAGTTGGAATACCCAAAGGGGCATCGATTCCAGGTGAACTGCCTGTTTCCAAAGGAAAAGGCCAGTTTGTACTGGTCTGTTGGTTCTACCTTAAGGGTCCAGAACCCATTGACCACATTCACTGTGGTGAAATATTTCGCTGTTGTCACCTTGGCTAACTCCTGATCTAGGTAGATCATTGGCCATCGTGACAAAGGAACCTGTTTATTCAGCTGCCGGTAGTCAATGGTCAGACGCCACTTACCATTGGGTTTCAGCACCGGCCACAGTGGGGAGTTATAAGTGGAGTTACACTCCCTTATGATCTGACGCTCTAGTAGAGCATCCAACGTCTGCTTTATGGACTCGTATGCCGTGAGGGGAATGCGATACTGCCTGACATAGGTTGGGCGGGCGCCAGGGGCTGTGGGAATCGTTTGAGCTCGCTGAGTAGATCGGCTGACATCAAACTAATTTCAGCCCCAGTGTCAATCAGTGCTTCTCTATCTAAGACGTTTTCAAGAGAAACCTTGATATAAATACGCCTTGCTTTGCCTTTCTGGCTGAGATTCCCTAAGAATTGTTGGAAGCCTGCCTTTTCTTTGACTTCAGGGGCGGGGTCAGCGCCCAACTCAGAGTCACAGCCTTCTTCCAGGCAGGAACCCTTCCACCCAATCAGAAAGACTGAGGGAGGGGTTTGGGATGGATCCCTGCCTCCTCCAGTGAGAAGGGGCGTGGTCCCCCTAAGCTCATTCACGCATCCGGCATTCGGTGCGGAAGGTTTACCCTGTCCTGATCTCTCAAGCAGGGCTTGTTCAAGCCTGGCCAGGCGGGCTGCAGTCAACTCCCTTTGTCCAGCCTTATGATGGGCTCTGCCTGAGCCCTTGCCTTCCCCGTAGCGCTCACGGCAGCTCTGACGCTTAGTGCGGTCCTGCCTGCCTATTTTGCGCCGGGGCTTAGCGGGATCAGGAACCTCAGCTCCCTCAAGCTGAGGCGAGTCGTCAACCCTGCTGGCTTTAGTGGCGATCACGAAGTTTTAGCAGGTTTTCGCTCTGAGGAAGCAGAGACTTCAGCTCCCCAGGCTTTTTGTCAGCCATTTTCATCGCTTTTGCATCAGTGTGCATCACAATCATTTTCCTGACTGAGGGATGCGGATTAGCAATGAATAAACCTTTGAAATTCACGTTCTCTTCGCAACCCTCTTCATTCCGCCCTGCAAAATAAGTGCGCCTAAGCCTCTCATAATAGTCGCGAGGGGCTTCAGCTTTTTCGTGCTAAATATGGTGCGCAGCGGCCACGGCAGCTATGGGATCGATAAAAGCCGAAAATTCTCAGATCATTGCCTGACACAGCTCCTCAAAGCTATTACAGACCTCCGGTCCTTGTCTAGACATCCACTCGTGGACCGCTCGGCTGGTAGTTTTCCTTACTAACATAGCCTTTTCCTGTTCGGACGCTTCGGGCATAAACTGCAAAGTATATCTCAGCTCATCGACGTAGGTCTCCACATTATTCCCTGACACTGACGGGTCAAACCTTTCTACATCTTTGGCTAACTGCCTCAGGGAGTGGAGGTTAATTTTTACGGTTTCTCCGCGGGCAGGGAGACGGCCGTGTTCAAGGGGCAGGGGGTCTATGCCTGAATTGAATCGCCCTTGCGTCTCGCGCAGGACTTGGCGATCTTCCCCATGCCGATCCGATCACAGATCCTGGCCGGGAGAAACCTCCTCCCGGTGCGCTGGGTGAGCGCTCCGGGTTGCTAGGTGGGCTGGCATGCAAGTGGGATCTGGCCTGTTTTGCTTCCAGTACGGCAGCATCTAACTCCTTTTGCCTTTCTAACATAGCCTTTTCCTGGCTGAGCTCATTTAAACTCTCAATTTCTTTTTCTTTTTCTTTCAAGCTCGCTTCCAGGTCTCTCCTAGCTACCTCAGCCACAGTTTCTCTAGCAGACAGGTCATCTAATTTACCTAAAACTTCCCTGAGTCTGTCTTCACTTTCCTCATTTTTCACTCTCTTTTCTCTGATTATATCCAACAACTCAACTCGCTTTCCCTGAAGCTTTTGAAACTTTGTCAGCTCAAACAAAGACAGTTCCAGCTGTTTAGCTAGATTTAAGGCAAAACTAGATAGGACCTGAACTGCGTTCACAGACCCTCCTGTGTTAAGCTGGTTCGCTACCTTAGCTACTAAATCTACTTGCAGCTTCTCAATATCATCAAAGTTCAACTTTTCGATACCGCTCCAGTAACCACGATTGTCGTCGCTAGAAATAGTATTTATAAGCGACTCCACTTCAGACATTTTAGCAGCCATTGTCATTACGTCAGAGAAACTTTAAGAGTGTTACTTTTTTTCCTTTTACCAAAATACAGTATTGAATCTAAACACCCGAGCAGATGGATTTCCAATCAGCACACGTTACACTAAACGCTAGAAAACAGGGGGATTTCTTTACGCAGTTATCAGCACACCCGGTATTCGCGAATAGAAGCCGCGGTGCTGTGCTGAACTTGAACTCACAGCAACATCAGTTATTCTGTGCGATTGATTCTCATTTCATTCTAAACTCGCCCGCCCAGGGATGCCATTAAATGTAGGGGTTTGATGGGTTTACTGAGACAATTACTAATTGTAGCAGTAATCACGAGGTTGTTCGTTGGGGATTTTAGAAAATCATTCGTCAGAACAACTAACAACGCACACACACGGGTTCAATACAGGGGATACATTTATTAATATAACTGTGCACCAAACATATACTAGTCTGCCTGGATACGAGCGGCAGACCTTACTGTGAGGGTTATCAATATACAAGGTATATAATCTCTAAGAGATGCAAACACAAAGAGATTATATACCTTGTATATTGATAACCCTCACAGTAAGGTCTGCCGCTATTATCCAGGCAGACTAGTATATGTTTGGTGCACAATTTATATTATTAAATGTATCTCGTGTATTGAACCCGTGTGTGTGCGTTGTTAGTTGTTCTGACGATTGATTTTCTAAAAGCCCCAACGAAAAACCTCGTGATTGCTGCTACAATTAGTAATTGTCTCAGTAAACCCATCAAACCCCTACAGTGCCCAAGATGCCACATGGCATACTGAGAAAGACACCATGTACATGCTGCGCCAGCTTAGAAAGGCAACAGTCACTCAGAAGGAGATGACTGGGATCAGCCACCCGAAAATACTTTTGGGAGGACTGATTGCTGCCGCCACTGTTGTGCGTTTGCTATTTCTGGAAGGTTTGTGTGCTACTGGCACTCTCACCCTGACTGCAAGAAGGCAGGTGTCAGAAATGCCAGAGGGTAGTGACAGACTGTATCAACAGCAGCAAAAGTTGGAAAGCTTAGGGAAAACCCTACAGGCAACTTCCTATGCAACAGGGTTAAACCTTATTCCCCAACCAGTGGACATGATTGTTGGTGTTATACAGTGGGTTTATGCTTGTGTGCAACAGGCCAGAATGTTGACACAAGACCTGTTAAGGGAGTTTAGTGCCACTGTAGCCAGTCTAACCACGGCACAAATTCCCAAACCCACTTGATTCCACTCTTCTCAGTAGAGGAGTATGTGACATTAACCCCATCGCTCATAGCTCACCCAAAAGGCAATCCAAGATTGAATTCGGTACCAAATCTTGAGATGGGGATGGCTACCAAAGCTATCCATTGGCTGTGTCTAAATGATTCACCAATGAAGGGTGTAAAGCTACTAACGAGCAGAGGGAGGTTAATGAACCCCATGAAGAGCAGGTGGGAAGTAAATGGCTGGTCAGCACACCACATTTAACTGTCACTATGACTTGTGACAGGAATGATACAGCTACCACAATGCAGCTACCTAATCAAACAGTTTTCCTGTAAGTTCCCGAGGAGGCCATAGTACAGCTTGGTGACTTAACACTGTACGGTCTGGAACCAGACAATATAAGAGCAAACTTGAGGTCGTGGATGCCTTCAGGTGCCACACTATTGAATTGGATTGAAATCCAAGAAACAGTAAGCCCTGAAGAGGTACAGGTAGTTGAGTTTGCTTGAATGGAACAAACCTCCAAACCACCCTAGCAGGTGCCCAACACAGGTGTCGTGGTTCATCAGGGGGGCTGGGAACAGGAACTGGTGTTATTGTAACACTGCTGCCAGGTAGCTGGATCATGACTGACAGTGTACTCTGAATGCTGTACTCTTACATCAAGATGTACTCCGGGTAGCACGAATGAGTCAAATGTAGTATGTCAAAAGAAAGGAAGTTACTTCTTTCCAAATATCTGCCTAAATAGGTATTAGATATTGACAGTGAACTTCCTGATGTGTAATTCCTAGACTGAGATAATGTCTCCTACCGTGTTTATACATACTCCAGATGTTATTCATCATGTTTGTTCCCAATGCCGGTATGAATTCTCGAGGAGTAATGTGGACATTTAATGTTAATGTTCTAATGACAAGGGACATCACTTAACTCTGTTTTGTTTTGAAGGCAACAACGCCTCAGGACCTCGTGACCTTCAAAAAGGGGGGATATGTAGCGGCAATGCTTGTTAATAAGACATAATTAAGTGTTGCTGTGCTTTCCCAAATGAGGCCCCATCTCTCTGTTCATCTCTGTGGTGCAGCCACAGAGAAACTATTCATGCAGGCTGATTTAAAGATGTTTTCTTTTGATAAGAGACAGCTCCCAAATGGGGATGCACTTAGCTAAGCCTGGCTATCATGATCAATGGTCATCCATTGGCGCCTATTTGTCTAGGGAGTGCCAGATGGACATCTGGACTGCATTCCTAGGTGTCAGGAGTAAGTGACTCATATCTCACCTTGATCAACCAATCAGGGACTGGTAGGGCCGAGTAACCCACGTGGGACTCTGATGCCCATGGAACTTTCAGCCAATGAACGAGCTGAAGTTCCTCCAGGTAAAAACAGGCAACACAGAGGGCCTGAGAGAATTCTGTGGACTTTTCTAAAGGGAATTCAAAGGAGAATTCCAGGGCAGGACGGCCCAGGAGCAGAAGGCTCCCAAGGGCAGGACATTCTCGCAGCGTGCCTCCTGACCATCCTGAGACTCAGCCCGGACAACCACGGAACGGCCAGTGTGTCCGAGTGCCAGAACTTTCCTTTGTTCTAAGAGTCTAGAGCGGAGGTTGCCAGAGAGTAACTGTCACGGACGTCCAAAGGGACTAACCGTGGGGAGGAGGAGAGCGGAAAAAGACCCATATGCGTAGTGGCGAGACGGGAAAAAGGCCCGGGCTCATTAGTGCAAAGAGTTCAGGAATGCCGTATAGAAACCTATGCCCTCAGGGAGCGGACATGGGGCGCCCTGGTGCTAGGCGGGTCTCAGGACATCCGAACCTCAATGCTGAGCCAGGACAGAGTGCAAGACCCGGAAATATATAGCCCAAGGAAGAGAGGGACAGGAAGGACAGCAGACCGGAAACTAGGGACAGGACAGAGAAGGAGCGCCCTCTGGCTGCAGAGGGTGTGACAGTACCCCCCCCCTTCATGGGCGGCTCCCGACGCCCATACAAATAAATAAGCTGCACAGCACTGGGGGGAGGAAAAACCTCATTTAACTGAAAGGAAACCTCCGGGAATCCACGGCTGAGAGCTACCCCTTCCTCCGGGGTATAAACCTTTATTGGGTGGAGGAAGGGGGGGTAGAGAAGAGCTCCGGAGACAAAAATCAAAAAAGTACACAAGCACAAACCCAACAGACAAAGACCTGGGAAAGACCAGGGAGACAAACCACACAAGACAGATAGGAACCAAAAACAGGTAGGAACCAAACTTCCGAGACACAGAGAGCAGGGGGGGCCAAAAAGGAGGGGAAACCAGGAAGAAAAAAAATCAAAACAAAAAGGCAAAAAACAAGAAAAAAACCACAAAAATCCCGGGGAAAAATACCGCAGACTGGGCAAATGGCACGTTCACATTCTAACGCTGATATCGGAGTGGACAACCTGAGGAAAGCCAGACCGAAGTCCGCTCACAGACACAGATGCCCGGAGTGATATCCAGCGAAAAGAATGGAGGAATGGCAGAAAGCTTACCATTCTATCACTGATATCGGAGAGAGCAAGACCAGGAAGAGACAGGCACGAGAACCCGCTCCAGACACAGAAGCTCGGAGTGATATCCAGTAATAAGATCCAAAATGGAACAATCTGGCAAACATACTTTGAAAATCTCTATGAAAAGCTCCCAAATACAAATCAATCAGACCAAAACACCATTTATGAAAAACTCAAAATTTTGGAATTGGCTATCAAAGACAACCAAAACCCCTTAGACTCCCCAATCACTGAGCAGGAGCTACTGGACAAACTCCAGGCCCTCAGACCACGCAAAGCCTGTGGCCATGATGGAGTCATAAATGAGATGCTGAGACACAGCAGCCCAAAGTTGCAACAAGCCCTGCTCAAACTCCTCAATCTCATCATGACAGCCGGATGTTTCCCCGAGGCCTGGAACCAAGGACTGATCACGCCCATCTATAAGAGTGGAGATAAACTCGATCCCAACAACTACCGGGGCATCTGTGTGAACAGTAACCTGGGGAAGGTATTCTGCAGTATCCTAAATACACGAATACTGGCCTTCCTTACCGAACACAATGTCCTGAGTAAAAGTCAGATTGGCTTCTTGCCAGATCACCGCACATCTGATCACATTTACACCCTACACACACTGATAGACAAACACGTCCACCAAAAACACAAAGGAAAAATTTTTGCCTGCTTTGTCGATTTCAAAAAAGCATTTGACTCGATTTGGCATGAGAGATTGTTTTATAAACTACTCCAAAGTGGCATAGGGGGCAAAGTGTACGACATCATTAAATCAATGTATTCAGAGAGCAAATGTGCAGTGAAAATTGGAAACAAAAGGACTAAATTCTTCACCCAAGGCCGCGGGGTGAGACAGGGCTGCAGCCTGAGCCCAACACTGTTCAATATCTATATCAATGAATTAGCAGGAATGTTGGAGCAGTCTGCAGCTCCTGGTCTTACACTACACGACACAGAAATCAAGTTCCTGCTCTACGCAGATGACCTGGTCCTGCTGTCGCCCACAGAACAGGGGCTGCAGCAGAACCTGGCACTGCTGGAGCAGTACTGTCAGACCTGGGCACTGACAGTCAATCTGGACAAGACCAGAGTTATGGTTTTCCAGAAGAAAGCCAGACCTCAGGGAAACAGGTACAAATTCACACTGAACAAGAACACATTGGAGCACACATCCAGCTACACATATCTCGGTCTCACCATCAGCTCTTCCGGGAGTTTTGACCTGGCAGTGAAGGCACTGAGGGAGAAGGCACTCAGGGCTTTCTACGCAATAAGAAGGAGGCTCTTCAACATCAACCCACCAACAAGAATCTGGCTCCAAATATTTGAAAGTGTAATCCAACCCATTGCCCTATACGGCAGTGAAGTTTGGGGTCCCCTCACAGACCAGGATTACACCCAATGGGACAAACACCCCACAGAAACTCTGCACATGGAGATCTGTAGAATCATCCTCCGTGTGCAGAGAAAAACTCCTAACAACGGGTGCAGGGCCGAATTAGGCCAGTACCCACTATTGATAAACATACAGAAAAGAATATTAAAGTATTGGCTACACCTAAAAAACAGCGACCAAAATTCCTACCACCACAAAGCCCTGCTGAGCCAAGAGCTGAGCCCAAAACAGAGCCCCCTGAGCCAGCTGGTCCTGAGGCTCACCGACCTGAGCCACACCAACACTAACCAGCCTCAGGACAGCACTGCTAGAGCACCACAACCCAGACTCAACCACATCACAGCACAGATCAAACAGCAATATCTCACACACTGGGACACACACACACAAACACAACATAAACTGGAATGCTACAGAACCTTAAACAGACAATACACACTAGCTGAATATTTGACCAAAATAAAAAATAACAAACAGAAACAGACCCTGATGAAGTACAGGCTCAGTGACCACAACCTGGCCATAGAAACTGGGCGACACAGGCAGACCTGGCTGCCCAGAGAGGACAGGCTGTGCTCCCACTGCCAGCAGGGAGAAATAGAGACAGAGGTGCACTTCCTACTGCACTGTGACAGATACTCTGGGATTAGAGAAACATTCTTCCCGAAATTCAGAAATCTAATCCCAGAGTTCCCACACCTGCCAAAACCACAACAGGTCCCAATCCTACTGGGAGAGGGAGGAGGGAACTCAGTTGATCTGGCAGCCCAGTATGTGATCTCCTGTCACAGCCTGAGGAACAGTGAGTCCGTCTCCCAATAATGCTCCAGCTGCCTACAGTATGTCAATATTATATAATATGTCTTTGTTGTAAATGTCTGTAACATGTCTGTAGATTTTATTTTACTTCTATTTTTTGTTTTGTTCTATGTTAATTTTATTATTTTTATTTGCTTTGGCAACACTGATTGTACCCATCGGTCATGCTAATAAAGCACCTTGAATTGAATTGAATTGAATAAGAATAGGCAAGCTAGCTCAACATTCAATCACTGATATCGGAGTGATCTACCCGAGGAAAGCCAGGTACAGGACCCGCTCACAGGCACGGAAGATCGGAGTGATATCCAAAGATTAGAATAGAGGAACTGAAAAAAAAACAGCCCAGAGAACAAGAAAAAAAAACTGCGGCAAGACAAAAAAAAACACCGCTCGCGGGGTCAGTAGGGGGCTCAGCATTCTGTCACGGACGTCCAAAGGGACTAACCGTGGGGAGCAGGAGAGCGGAAAAAGACCCATATGCGTAGCGGCGAGACGGGAAAAAGGCCCGGGCTCATTAGTGCAAAGAGTTCAGGAATGCCGTATAGAAACCTATGCCCTCAGGGAGCGGACGTGGGGGCGCCCTGGTGCTAGGCGGGTCTCAGGACATCCGAACCTCAATGCTGAGCCAGGACAGAGTGCAAGACCCGGAAATATATAGCCCAAGGAAGAGAGGGACAGGAAGGACAGCAGACCGGAAACTAGGGACAGGACAGAGAAGGAGCGCCCTATGGCTGCAGAGGGTGTGACAGTAACCAGAGGATCCACCCGAGGTTAGCACCAGCAGCAAGCCTCGTGAACAGGTCGGAACTGTGGACAGCTGAATCACTATTCAGAACTAGCTCTTCATCGGGAACGAACCGGTCCTCTTCCTGTCTTGCTGGGACCCACAGTCATCTTTTCTCCTGTGCGCAAACTTTGCTAGTTAAAGCCAACACTAACTAGCCGGTCAGTGAGCATCAGCAGCGCACCGTCGCAAGCCGCACAGCACAGCATGGCACCGAGCCAGAGAGCGCGGATTGGACAGCAACAGCCTGCAACTGTTTCTTTGTGCCCGCAGGAGATCTGAATCACCAGAGATTGGATGAGTATTCAACTACAATGCATTACAGCTCGAGAATTCAATTGTTATCCCAACCAGTTGATATCAATTTAATTCCGAAGAGTTATGTACTTGTTTTGAGTATCTGATGTAGAAGTTATAACCAAGTTCACTTACGAAACGGTCTAAATGAATGATATACTGAACGTATGTCCTCTTGATATATGTAACACTTTGTAACTGACTGAATATATACCTTTTGTATTCTGATAACCCTCTCGATAAGATCTGTTAGGTTTATATGCATATTCTATGTATTAATAAATGTATCCTCGTGTATTAGTACCTGTGTGTGCGTTGTTTGAGTTATATCACATGGTTGGATTCTACCATCAAAAGCCATCAAAAGAATCAATTTTGTGATTTACTGCTACAATTAATAATTGTCCCAGTAAATGCCCAAACCCTACAGAACTGGTGCCTTCAGAGAGCACACTACACCTTCAAACATTGACTAACTGAGGCAAGCACATTCGTAATTGTATTATGAGAGATACTTAGGGAGTTTACAGCTATTTAATGTTTTATGTTCACTTAAGCTGAAGAACGTTAATTTATGTAGTCTGCCACCAACTTTCTTTTTTTTACCTCTGAAATTACACATCTCATTACCATTATGTTCATTCTTTTCCCCTCATGATACAGCTGGGGACAATTATACACAGGAAGCAAAAGGGACTTATTTTAGGATCATTAAGAAAGCTAGGGGCTGATCCATTCTTCAAGACCAAAATCAACTGGCATCTATTCCGGACAATGTTCCTTCTGGATTTTTCAGCCTGGGCAGACATAGCCAGGAAAATGTTCTATTTTAGGCAGTCAAGATTACTTAGTTATCTTAGTTATCTTTCTAGTTCACAGGTTTGCATGCATAATATAATTTTGAAAGCCACTGAGACATCAGGTACTACTGTTGTATTTATGAAAAAGAAACAAAACAAAAAACATACTAACAACTGTGCCATCCTACTCCTTAGTTAATACATTTTATTATGCATAAACAGTTAACATTGTTAGCAAAATATTTTGAATTATATTTAACCCTATTTTTTCTTTAGTTTTGTATTTAACTTATTATATGATAGTCAGACTTAATGTATATTTGAACAATGAAAATATATTTTTACAAGATTTTACATTAAGCACTTAAAATTAATATGGTTAATAATAGTAAACTGTAACATGCTGTAACAAGATCGGTTAAACTGCGAAGAAAATGCTTTCAGAGAAAATGTTTCAGGTGTGAAGAACATAGATCTCCAATGCAATTTCAACCAAACCTGTCCCCACACACCCTGCCCCCACTACCATTAGAATATACACAAAGCACTCAAATCTTTCGAGCTAATTATCAGGTGACCCGAGAGAGAGCGAGAGAAACACCAAGGGGTGCGGAACCAGGGAACTATTTACATGGAAAACGGGCGATCTCCCCAGACTGTCCGCCCGTTTCACTGTTACCTGGATACCTCTTTATTTAGAACTCACTAACACTGATTTTTAGTTTAGAAGGATTCAAGTAGGGTTTCAGATGAAAGGCAGTGACCTTAATCAAGCCAAAATCATAATTGAACCCATTCAGAGCCTACATTACATTTTAGTGTTTCATTCTGAGCAGAAGACACTCACACCTGAAGAAGGGGGGGGTGTCTTTCGCTGGAAATCTCGCCTGCTTCTACTTTACAACCGGAGTGCTGGCTGTGACGAATTAAACCGGTTTCACAGGTTTCAATCACAGACCATGTGACATGGGAGTCAGGAAACTAACACACAGCGCCACTGGATTTGATAACACTATAAAAACGCTATAAAATAATGTGACTTGGCACAGAACAAGTTTACAGCACAGTACAATAATAAATGCTGACCATGACTTTAGAAGCATAAATTGCCTTACACTCAATTTAAACACAAGCTGTCTTTAGCCCTCTAAGCTGGTTCATACAGAAATGTAGAGATCCAGGCTCAGAACACACAGCTTCATTAGCGAATACATATGCAGGACAACTAGAGAAGATGTTTTACAGAGGATGGATTTTTAGAAACATCCCATCAGTGACATCACTGAAGTCAACTCCTAGGTACTGTAACTGTCGTGTGGATAGTTTCACAAGAATCAGACAAAGGTTTAAGCATCGCTTGTTCTAGATAAATCTGCAAAAAAAACAACAACCCATAATGTACTTCTTTGCGGCTCTGTTTGCCCAAATCATATATTCACAACGTGAAATTAGAAAATAATATTACGTAACCAAAATCCGCAATATGGAAACAGAACCTGTGTAATTGTTGATAGATGATGTACTCGTAACATTTTTTCAAGACGAACTACAACATTTAAAAAATGACTTGTAAGAACTTGATATCTCTAATCAATCTACGGGTCCCAGCACAAAACGAAACTAAAACGCATACCGTTTCGCACTTCTTATTAGTTGCTCAAAAGTAATTTGACCGTATGAAATGCATAATATAAACCTAGAAACATATACGTGAGCAGTACTTAAGCACTGTAGTATCGGTGTTAAGACATACCTCTCAAATACTGTTAATCAAGTTAAAAATATCTCAAGACCGATTCTGGTCATAATGAAACCATGTTTCGTGTATGTTTTCTTTAAAGTACCGAGACCAGCCATATACTGTATGTTTATGTTCCAAAATTAATATCATTTATGGCCTTCACACGCGTTGCAGTATGCTCCTATTCTTTTTATGCTCAGCTACTAAGATTTCCCTTCAGTGGTAAAATTAGATATGAATATTCAATACATAAACGGGCACAGTTAAGACATTAAATATACATATACATACTGTATACAGTACAGTTTGCATACGGTAATATGTTTATGTTACGCGATTAAAAAATAAATAAATAAAAATGAAAAGTCCAGCGCCAGCTGGATTCGAACACACAACCTGTGCGTTGTTAGTCACGCACCTAGACCAGTAGGCTACAAGACAGCTCGCATGAACAGGCAGGCGAAACAGCCCTACACAGCCCTGTCGCAGCACATGAATATAATCATATCGTTATTAAATTCTTTAGACACGCGATTCCATATTATATTAGCAGAAAAGCTTAAAACTACCACTTTTTCACACGCTATTTCACATGCTAGTTAAATACTTCGATGCTTAAAATCGTTAGGGAGAAATGGAATACCGGTGTGTATTTTTCCTTTAAAGTGCCGATTCCTGGAATCTGACTGGCTGACACCCCTCTGAAGTGGTTCCATAAAATCTGGTATACGGAAAAGAAAGCGTTTATAAATACAAGTGTCTTTTAATACACTCTTTGCTGTGCTCTTGAGGATCCTTGTGATATTTTAAGCTCTAGTTGAATGATAGGTGTCGCATTTTAAATCATTTTGGTAGATAGAAATTATGAAACGCCCTGTTAAAAGCAAGGAAGTTTTTATGCCCGTTGAAGTAAAACAAAATGCCTGACAAAGTATGGCTTGGACAGATTCCAAGTGCTTGTACAAATGTGCTAAAGAAATTATACTTTGAGTATACAGCTTGTCCAAAGTCATCCATTATTAATACTATTAGTAATATCTTCAGTAAAGGCTTTGATGCATAAATATTTCTGATAAAGGTAGGTTGTGTACTTTTGTCCAACTGAGCAATCTTGCTTTCATAAAATATACCAACATTTTAATGACTGATGATTAACATGCTGTAATACACAGTTCAAAATTAAAGGCTCAAATGCTGTACATGAGAGGTTAAGCTCCCCCTGGCGGTTTTACAAGGCGACGCCGGATAGTTAGCCACGTGACACACATGAACTGCGTGATACCGCGACACGCCCACCGGGGTATGCCGCGAAATACCTCACCCATTTTGAATGGCTGCATCTGTACCTGTGTGTGTGCGTTGTTTGAGTTATGTCGCATGGTTGGATTCTAAAGCCATCAAAAGAATCAATTTTGTGATTTACTGCTACAATTAATAATTGTCCCAGTAAATGCCCAAACCCTACAGAACTGGTGCCTTCAGAGAGCACACTACTATTACATTTTGGCTACAACAACATTACATACTTGTTAATGTCTTAGCCAGGACACATCATTATATCTCATTTTGTATTTCTTTAAAAAAATCGTTTGCCCCGCCACTATTGCTGTTATTGTTTTTTATCCTGTAAAGCGCTTTGGGGAGCACAGCTTTCTCACCACTTAGATTACTTTTTGATACCATCCTTACACAAAGCAGAAACTTCTAGTATTTTCCGATGACGTACAAGTGGAAAGATTACAGATTTTAATCGTCTTTTTTCTGAACCAGGGAAAATCTGATCATGTTTCTCTATAACAATAATAAAAAACTTTATTTTACATATCACCTTTAAAAGTGGCATCTCAAAACAATACAGTAGATTTAAACCACAGATTACAAAGTAAATACCCAGATGAATGCAAACGCGTTTTTAATAAAATGCTTTTATTCATTCAGCAGAGAGAGAGCGTAAAACCTGGGTGTTACAGCTGTTGCTTTTTCTGATCACTCACTCTCTGGATAAACGTCTCACCTGTCCTGTTCTTTGTTTTCCTAATTTGCCGATTATGCCTGCTGCGATCCACTCCTACCCTCACACCTAAAGAAGACTATTTTAAATTTCTTTGCGCGGTCCATTGTGCAATTAACCCTTGTATGTGCTGTCCTTAAGGTGATATCACATAAAGGTGATATGTAAAATAATGTTTTTTTATTACTGTTGTAGAGAAACATGTGATTGTGATATAGATTGTGATATCTATATTGTGATATATGTACATGTACACCGTGTACTATTCTTGTGTTGCGGTACATGAATATAATTATATCGTTATTAATTTCTTTAGATACGCGATTCCATATTATATTCCCTTTTAATCAAATTCTAAAAGTATGCTTGTTGACTCCGGTATCACGTTAGTTAAAGACTTCAATGCTTGAAATGGAAAACTGGTGTGTATTTTTTCTTTAAAGTACTGAGACCAGCCATATACTGTATGTTTATGTTCCAAAATTAATATCGTTTATGGCCTTCACACGCGTTACAGTATGCTCCTATTCTTTTTATGCTCAGGTACTAAGATTTCCCTTCAGTGGTAAAATTCCATATAAATATTCAATACTTAAATGGGCACGGTTAAGACATTAAATATACATATACATACTGTATACAGTACAGTTTGCATACGGTAATATGTTTATGTTCCTAAATCAATCTCTTTTATGAGCATGTGAAAGGCATAGTGAATCGATTCTCAAAAATTACTGTATGATTGGAAACAAATGCGTGATTGCGAAATGCTGTGGTGTTACTTTTACAAAGACGGTCAATGAAAAAAAGAATGTGGACCAGGGCAATACTTTGAGATTACACTTACAGCATGTCCAAGGTCATTCATTATTAATACTATTAGTAATATCTTCGTTAAAGACTTTGATGGCGACAGCTCAAACATGAGAGGTTGAGCTTTATTAGCTCCACCTTGCGGAAATTCCGTATACTATTATTTTGCTTGCGGTATTATAGGAGAATTTATGGTAACTAGTGGTATTTACCGGTAACTCACAGTAGACTGCGTACAGCGCACCGGAAAATAATGCGGTATCACCCGCGCATTTTGAATGGCTGCATCTGTATATATCTGTTGACAGCAAGATATCGTTGTAACATCAACAACAACTCATGAAAAAAATGCACAACACTATCCTTTACCAATTTGTAAACTGCAGGACTGAAATGTGAGTAGAATGGGCTAGTGTTCAGTAACAACTGTAAACTCTACTCAGGGAAGTGGTAAGACAATAACTCAGTGCCTGCGATAAAAATAAAAAAACAGCTTGCTTCATTTTATAATTTGTTTTAGTGTTTTTAACTAGAAAAATAATAATATTAGAGGGACATTGCATAAAAAGAGACTTCCATAAGTATTGTTATTGGTTTTTAGAAACAGATAATTTTCTGCACATTAAACTTAAACTTCTCTTGAACCACACAACCATCTTATGTATCATTTCTTCAATAAAATTGCAATGCCATTCACAGCTGTAACTCATATGTGAAAACAATACTGCAGCAGTGTAGTTTCAATTAAACCAGTGGTTGTTCAGTTGCTGTCACTCTCCTTCGCAAACGCCCTCTCTCTCTTGAAACCCTACCACAGATCTCCCCTCTCCTGGCCTACCGTCACCACCACAACTAATCGACGACCTACCTTCCTGCACGGTCAATAAGATCTTGGATACCCGGGGCCGCCAGCAGTTTCTAGTCAACTGAGAGGGCTATGGCCCTGAGGAACATTCCTGGGTCTACGAGGGAGATATTTTGGATTGTAGCCTCATTGATGACTTCTTCTTCTGTGAACACTCCATGGGGTTGTCAGGGGTTGACCCTAAGGGGGAGGGGGGGTCAATACTGTCAGGACCCGTACTCTTCTTCGCAAACGCAGTTACATTCTCAAACCCACTGTTTCACAATCTCATTCCTAAACTGAGTCCAACTCATTCTCACTATTGAGAAGCCTGACATAGCATTCTCTTGTGCGTGTTTCAACCTTTTTGACTGATCTCCTGGTTCCTAATCTTTGCTCCTGCCTTTTTTGACCATGCTCTTTGGATTTCATTTTTCGGATTGTCCTTTTCCTGGTTACCGGACTCATTGCTTCTCCAATCGACCAAGCCCCTGGATTACATGTTTTGGATTGTCCCTGTGCTACTTCACATTCTGCAGGATTCACGGTTATGCATAAGGATCCTCCTATTCTACTTATCAATTCCCTGACAGTTGCTTAGATTGAGGAGTATATACAGTATAAGCCTCACAATGTCAGCATGACACTGAATGGAAAAAGAAAACCATAGTGAGGGCTATGTATGCGACCATTTGGTTTGTGGGCTATGCAGGCTCAGACATGGCACTAGACTCTGATTATACCTGCTAAATCCATCAAACAAATGTGCTTGGCAAGCTGAAACTTGTCCGGGCCATGTTGAAGACTTTTAATACTTTGCAAGCAACAAGACAAGGACAATAATACAACTTTAAAGTATTATATTTACATTGAGGTAATAGATGTTACTGGAGGTGTAGAAACTTGGCATGTTCCTAATCATTCGGAATATTTTGTTACCTTGCACAGACAAAACGTGAGGAATAACTCACATTGTGGTGGCAGCTCAGGAAATTAAGACCATATAACTAACCTAGATGTACAAAAAAAGTTTAAAGTACTGCATAGAGATAACTTACATCCTGAATTCAGCAAATGGATGAAAGTGAACTGGATTTCAATTGACAAGATAGGTCCATATCATTGCTTTGACTATTCAATTTCTTTCTACAGACAATATAGGGAAATGATTTAAAATACAGCAGAAACCTTTAACACAGACCTGTTTGCAGTCCTGTTCATGTCTTTGTTTTTCTCTATATGAGTTGTCAGAGTTATCTATTGTTATGTAATGTTATTTATCCAGTTAATAGTTTTCAGATAATAAACATTACCCATAAGCCTTTAATTATTAAACAATAAATACATGGTGTTTGCATTTAAATATTGTGTCTCAAAGGTAATTTAAAATCTCCAACTTTCCTGTAGGCAAAATACTTGTAAAGGCTCAAGCAGTTTTTAAACTCTGTTGGAAGTTAAATTAAGCAAAAATAAATGTTTTAGTTATTTAAGGCAAAAAAGAAAACAATATTTCTGCCACGGTATATTCTGTGCTTATCATCAAAATATGGTAAATTATATCTAGGTCTGACTAGATTCTAGTTGAAAGGAAACATGGAACTGAAAACAAAAAATTTGAAAGTGAAAATAAGCACAAGTAGATGTAGGTCAGGGATAGCAAATCTCTGTGCACTAGTGCAGTTGTCCAGACCAAAATAAGAAAACAGTTTTAATTCAATGAGATACAATTATCCTAGAGGAAACTGTCTGAGATTTTTTTGGACAAAGAATATATTCAAGATGAGGTAAGTCAACTTCACATTGCAACAAAAAAGAACAACTACATGACGGGATTAACAACTGACAAGAAATACCAGTAATAACACTGTATGTTGAGTTGATAGTAGTTTACAATTAATTTTCTTTGTCTTGAGAAATCTTTTGTGGTAGATCATTAATTCTTAGAAGTAATATCAAGGAACTTGAAGAAACACTTCTTTAACCGAAGGAGGAATGAGTGTGGAACAATCTACTCAGTCATGTTGTTGAAGACAATACTTTGACTTCTGTCAATAAACTGTCAATAATAGATGGATAAGCTCATTGGATCAATTAGTTGCTACCAAATGAGTGGATGGACCAAAAGGCCTCCTCTCATTTGTAAGGTCTTACATTGCTCTTATGCAGATGGCCTGCCTAATGCCTGATATCTGGTTCTTGAAATAGCATGGCTTCATGCGTGCAAAATTTGAGTTTCTGTTATGATAGATATACAGTAGTATAGTATCTCAAAGATAAAATTAAGAATATTTAATAATAGAAATAATAATAATATAAATTAAATTTTTATTTACAATGTAGCAGAATTTTTTTATTATTAAGCCACATAATTATTGTCACTGTAGATGCCTCCATGAGGCTCCTCTCTGTGGTCCCTACCACAGAATAAAGAATGATGTTTGTGTGCGTAAATGTAGGGAGATGAAGTTGTTCATGATAAATGTCATCTCTAAGGACAGCAACACCCACCAGTACCAGCACTCCCCATGATGGAAGACTGACCCTGGTGCCTGGAGATGTGGCACAGCCATATCTATAGGATGGTTAAAGTTACAAGTCGTGATCCAAGAGGTGACCATCCTATGAGGTACGTTAGGTACTTCCCATGTTACTTTCCATGTTCCCATTCACACAACCATTAATTCAGCATTTTATCAGAAGATTCTGAAGGAGAATATGAAGCTTTCTAATTATTAGCTTAAGCTGAGCTGAAAGTGGGTCACAGAGCAAGACAGTGATCCTTAATATACAATGATCATACCTACAACAGGACAGCTGAGGAAGACAATTTATTTCAGTTTGGACTGGCCAAGTCAAAGTCTGGGTACAAACCCTATTGAAATGTTATGGCAGGTCCTGAAGTGAACAGCTCTTCATTTGTTCATGCAAGGAAACCCTTAAATTTCACCAACCTACACTTCTTCTGTAAGGAACAATGAGTCACAGTTCTTAAAAGCCGATGCAAGAGACCAAACATCTAATTTAAGTCATTGCTGCTCAAGTTTGTATCACCATTTTGCGGAACCTATGGTTTTACAAACTTTATTCACACAAGGATATTTATTGTAGGATCATTTAATTAATTAAATAATTTAGACATATCCTATGTCTTTGTGTTACACATTTAATCATGTTCTAATTTAGATTTTGGTGTCAAACTTGTTACCATGCAGTTTCACCTTTTTCTGGTTTGTGTTTCATTCTTAATTCTGAAGGAGTCTATTTGGTACGTGAATGCACTTCCACGTGAAGTTTAGACCAAAACGTTCAATGTTAGTTTTATCTTACCATAGAACCTTTTGCCACATTTCTGCAATGTATCTTATTTAAGATGATTGTTTTTTTCTTTTTTCCTTGCCACTAAACTACATAGTCAGCTAAACCAGGATAGTATTGATCTTTGGAGTTTGAAAAATAGAACTTTACAGCCTAATCTACAGATTTAGCCATTCAACATGTGCGGTAAAACCCCGTACCCCGGCAAATAATCTGCAACCTACCACAGTACGTGACTGGTTGGCCAAAATGACCAACAGGTGGTACCTGTGGTGCATCAGTGGTGAGTGAAATGACTGCTTAATTTAATCTCTTAACATGCATGTTTAAATCCGCTTAATATTGAATATTGATGTGGAATTTTACAACTAAAGCGAAATTTGGTAGCTAAGCGTAAAAATAAATGGAGCATAACATCTCTGAATGTCATAACCTGTATTTAGGTATATACGTAATTATATTATACAAACTGTATATTGCTGGTAGTGGTAGTTTAAATAAAAAAAAAACAGTATCCCACTTTCTTCATAAACATTTTTTGCATCAAAGTCTTTCACTAGGTCACTTACTGTGGTTACTTTGGGAAAGTTTTGACGTGCTCGTTCTGACCATTTTAAGATTATATACTTTATAAAAATCTTAATAACATTTTCTATGAATACTTGCACTCATTATCAGGGTGTTCCAGACTTCTCTTTATTTTTGTGAAACTCCCTCTTTATTTCCTGTTTTCACACAGATAAGAATAAACTACATATGCAAATAATTTCACAGGTGGAAAGATGTTCTGTGCTCATTGGCTCTTTCACCACAGTACGCATTATGTTACATTTTTAAGCATTAGTTGAGGCATACAGAAGTCTGTCAGAATCATACAAATTGTAATTAATAGTGTAGGTGAGACTGCCATCTGTCCTGGATAAATCGGATAGAAAATAGATAGACTGGTGGATTTATATTACTTTGAGTCTTTTCTTTTCTGTTTGGAATTAACTTTTATGTATTGCAGCCACTTTATTTAACACAGCTCCGTACCTCTTTAACAAACATCTTATTTGTCGAAAAGGCTAGGAGTGTTATGCCCCGCTGTATTTGTTATGTAGAACAGACAGTTTTGCTGGGGGGATGGGAATGGAAAACGTTCATGTTCTCATAGCAGTGTACTGGGGACCCAACCTGCACAGACAAAGGTGATAAAGATGTTAAAAATTCAAAGGGGTGCTTGTGGCAGAGTTCAGCGCATTTTAAATATTGAGAGGCTATGAAAAGCAGCAGTACCTGTGTCGATGTTAGTCGTTTTATACAAAATAATACAATAATAATAATAATTATTAACTTAGATTTAATTTCTCCATAAGTGTCTGAACAGTTAAATGAAATAAACTTCATTACAGTCGGACAGTCAGATTTTAAAATATTCAAGCAAAATTAGCTCTATAAGGTTTGTCAAAATCAGATTCTTTGCAATCAGTACAAAACATCTCAAAAGATAATGTACCCCTTTCTCTCATCCAAACAATTTTTTAAAAAAATTTCAAAACCTTGGATGGTATGCCTCAGGGATTCACAGTGTAATCCAGACAAAAGAGTTGCTAGGAGTAGTATAAAGCGACACCTTTCGTCAAACTTGACAGGTACCACGCCCCCTTTTTCCAGCCAATGGGAGTCAGCGGTGGTTGGATGTCCTGCCCCCTTGCCAGCCAATGGCGTGTTGTTATGTGTGCATGTCCTGCCCCCTCAGGAGCCAATGGTGTGTCGTTAAGGGTCGGAACTCCCGCCTCCCCCCCCTGCCGGTCGGTCTGGAGCCTCAGGGTCCCAAAGCCCCAAGGCGGCGCATCCCTCACTTTAGGTGTGTGAAAGTGTGTATTGGTTTGGAAGGGGACCATGTCTGCAGCGGGGTTGAGTGAGCTCTATTATAAACCTAGGGAATCGGGTAGTTACGGTGGTGCGGGGAGTCTGGTGCGGGCCGGGTGGCCAAGTGGTTGTCCGGCCAGGCTGCTTATACGCTGCACAAGCCGTGTCTCAAAAGCCGCAGGGTTGTAAGCACACACACACACACTGACTGCGTAAAGTCTCACGGAAAGAACTCGCAGGACAAACACCTTCCCAAAGTGAACCACTTTATTTCAACAGTGGGTTTTCAAACACAGAAACAGCGCAGGACACTTTTTACACAAGTTACAGACTCCAGTTTGCAAGTATGTGAAATGTGAACTGCTTTATTTCAACAGTGGGTGTTTCAAACACTGAAACAGCGCAGCACACACGCGTTACCGGCTCCTGTTTGCATTCAACAATTAAATGTTGGTGCGGAAAATTAGTTGGGTACACGTAACCACCACCCCAACATTGCTGAGAAACTTTGAGGCATCTGAAAAAGCATTCATAACCCCCTTCCGCTCCCCATGTCTAAAGCCATGCGAACCACACTGTGCGATCCGATCTAGCAGAGCAAAAAAATTTGCCTGCGTAATCAGCGGGATGGTGTTACCACAGGTTCTGTGCAAAACATGCTGTATTTTGGAATACAGACTGCAGATGCCACCAGGCTTCCCTTTCTGATCTGAAAACATCAGATCTGCAATAATTTCACTCAAGTTCTTGACATACACATCTATCTCTTTAACAAATTTAAGGACATTAGCATTCGACTCTTTGTTTTGCATATCAAACTTTGTAGAGAGAAGTGTGTAAAGCACTCTTAGTAAGAATTCAGACGTATACATTCGAAATTCTTCATTCTTCGGACGATGGCACACCCAGGTCTGTAAAACAGAGTGAAAGCTGTATTCACATTTTACATAGATCTTTTTTTTTGCGTCTGTAAAAATAAGAATAGTGTTTCTTCTGCAACGCATCAAAAGTCACGCCTACTAATTTTTCATCCAGCTGTTCAAGTATGGTGTGTACATGCTCGTATGGGGAGCGGTCCTCAATTATGTTTTTCAGCAACTATTTAATGCCCCGCTCAGTGTCATTTGTAATGGTGTACAAACCCAGACACCTGGCGGTATACAGAACAGCCGATAAAATTCGGGCTAAACTGAGAGACTTATAAATTTCTAAAGCGGCAAACGTCACATCTTCAAACCCATCTGTGTAGCCGACAGACAGGCATGTGTGACCCCGCTGACCGGGATGGTCAATCAAACAGGCCAGGCAGTCATCAACCAGGACCCCCTTTAAACAGTGTTTGAAGATGCAATAAACTACTGCTTTCACAATCTGGGCCATAACATCGGGCTCATTAGGGACATCGTTAGCTAAACCTGGTTGGGCATCAGCTTTATTAACATTTGGCCGAACACACAAGCATAGACACGAAACTTTCAGTTGTGCCGGTAGTCTGAAGATTGACCCGTCCACATCCTCTTTATTCTATTAAAGTAAAAAGAAAAGGAAGGCTTAACAAAATAGACATGCTTTGTACCTAAAATATCGAGCATTTAATGCACTTTTGAGCTAAGGTTTTTCGTTAATATTTACCATTTGTAGCATGGTATCATCGCTAGCACCCGGCAGTTCTTCAACATCTGGTACCCCAGCTGAACTCACACGCCCGCCGCTGTCACATGGTGCAGAGGGCGGGGTTGGGTTTTCCTAAAAAGAAGACCAAGTATTAAAATGACATACGCTAAGCGCCGATACAACAATTCCACGATCAGAAAAAATATTTTAGCTGCCTACCTCTTCACTTTGTAGAGTAGTGGACCCCGATGTTTCTCCATACAAAGAAGCCATCTTCGCATCTCCCAACAAGGGGCGGTGTTTTACAGCTCCAGGGACGCGCTGCGACCCTGTCAGTCCGGAGCGTTTAAGAATATGCGCCAATGGTGTAATCACGCCTACATAACACAAGACATTTTTCAATTGGTTGTGTTGTTTTAAAACAACCCCCCCCCCCCATTGTTTTATCGAGAGCGAAAAGTATTCATATATCAGTTTATAAGTTTTAAACTTTAAAAGTATTAACACACAACGCAAACACAAATGATGTGTTTGCCCAGAAAATTAATTTTAAACACGCGGGGTTGGTCTTAAAGTTTTTAAAATAATGTAATAAGACACAGTTTCTTTTTAATAACATTTTCGCGACAGCTTTTTCAAAAGTTTGAGATTAATTTACACACATCGCAAGCGTTAAAGTCTTTAAGGTATTAAGGCAACAAATGATGGAGTGTTGTTCTTTATACTTTAATGGATTAGTCTTCAAGTTTTAAAATCACGTATTAGAGATAATTTGAGATGTTTTGGAGACGTGCGGTGTGGGGGTTAGTTAAAGGCTCTGGAATGCAGAATGGGGGGGAGGGGGGCTAAAATTGACCACAGGGAAAGTTTATAAACATTTTATATTCATGTAAAGTTTTCTAATTTATAAGCACCACATGTATTTCGTGCAAAAATGTTCTTAACATCGCATCGTGAAAAAATAAAACCTCAAAACGTCAAGCTTGGTTTGTGAACACGTCGCTATAAAGAATAGATACATTTTCTTATACCGTTAATAAAAAACAATTTGCTTGATAATATTCTTAGCGGTCTGTTGGTGAATCAAACATAATTCGCTGAAAGATCCTAGGTTGCATAGTTTTCTGTTTGGGAGTGTTAAAAAGCCTTATTTTAAAACTGCTTAGCTTTTAAAGTTAAAAGCGACTGGTCTGTGCCAGGGGTCTATATGCCGTTAACCATGCCGCTTGACCCAGTAGCGCCACCATAGTCTTAAAGGAAACCGGTGTAACAACATGTCCGGGTAACTTGTTCCATTCACCCGCAGCCCTTTGCGTAAGGATGTGCCACATAGTGGCGTTTTTATCATAGTTATCGTAGTTTTCTGATTTTGACCATTTAGATTTCAGTGATTGTTGTGTTGAAAAGTCTTTTATTTTTATCACAGTGTAGTTTTCTGATTTTGAGATATGGAGCATTTGATAATATCCCGCCAGGGGGAGCTTAACCTCTCATGTACAGCATTTGAGCCTTTAATTTTGAACTGTGTATTACAGCATGTTAATCATCAGTCATTAAAATGTTGGTATATTTTATGAAAGCAAGATTGCTCAGTTGGACAAAAGTACACAACCTACCTTTATCAGAAATATTTATGCATCAAAGCCTTTACTGAAGATATTACTAATAGTATTAATAATGGATGACTTTGGACAAGCTGTATACTCAAAGTATAATTTCTTTAGCACATTTGTACAAGCACTTGGAATCTGTCCAAGCCATACTTTGTCAGGCATTTTGTTTTACTTCAACGGGCATAAAAACTTCCTTGCTTTTAACAGGGTGTTTCATAATTTCTAACTACGAAAATGATTTAAAATGCGACACTTATCATTCAACTAGAGCTTAAAATATCACAAGGATCCTCAAGAGCACAGCAAAGAGTGTATTAAAAGACACTTGTATTTATCAACGCTTTCTTTTCCGTATACCAGATTTTATGGAACCACTTCAGAGGGGTGTCAGCCAGTCAGATTCCAGGAATCGGCACTTTAAAAGAAAAATACACACCGGTATTCCATTTCTCCCTAACGATTTTAAGCATCGAAGTATTTAACTAGCATCTGAAATAGCGTGTGAAAAAGTGGTAGTTTTAAGCTTTTCTGCTAATATAATATGGAAACGCATATCTAAAGAATGTAATAACGGTATGATTATATTCGTGTGCTGCGACAGGGCTGTGTAGGGCTGTTTCGCCTGCCTGTTCATGCGAGCTGTCTTGTAGCCTACTGGTCTACGTGTGTGACTAACAACTGGCAGGTTGTGTGTTCGAATCCAGCTGGTGCTGGACTTTTATTTTAACAAACATTTCTTCGAAAAAATAGAATAGCGATATTATGGACAATCAATTGACTTTTATATTTCAAAATATCGCAACATGATCGATTCTAAGTCATTTTTGATAACAATGAATAGTCACCTTCTTCCCTTCTGGCAGCGGTTCCTGCTTCTATTGTGTGTGTGTGTGCAACAGAATAAATTTTTATAGAGAAATGGAGGCTGGACAGTATGCGTTACAATATAAACATTTATATTGATTTAAATCGTGTTCTGATTTAAATCGCAAACGCGTGTTTAATTATATGTGTTTTTTAATCATAATCAGGCTAATGCTACATAAATTGATACAGTATCTTTGTCTTCTAAGTATCTTAATAAACTTTCAGCATAGCTTTCTACCCGTCAAGTTTTATATTTCTTGGGATTTTGGGATCAAACGTGGAAGGATAAGATTGTATTTTATTTGTCAAATACGTGATTGTATTTCTGAATGTTATGTGACACCTACAGTAGTTCACTGCTTTAAATACATCGAATTAAGAAAGTTATGTGTAGCACTTTAGATTTTTTTTCTGAACCAGGGAAAATCTGATCATGTTTCTCTATAACAATAATAAAAAACTTTATTTTACATATCGCCTTTAAAAGTGGCATCTCAAAGCAATACAGTACATCGAAAAACAGTTAAAAGGGACCAAATTAAATACCAGACAATCGCAAACGCGTTTTCAATAAAATTATTTTATTCGTTCAGCAGTTTTTGAGAGGGACATCCAGCAGAGATAGACACACACACCGGTTTTCATTGACAAAATTGTTTTTTTTAAATTCCTCTTGTCTAACAGGAATGTTTTGTTTGTGGACAGACTGTTAGACTAGAGGAAAAGAGCACCTCCTCCTACGAAGCATTAATCGCGTATCTAAGGAAAATTGCAGTATACCTTTGTTCATGCACATCATTATACAGTATCTCATTTTGTATTTCGATAAAAAAAATCGTTTGCCCAGCCACTATTGTTGTTATTGTTTTTATCCTGTAAAGCGCTTTGAGGAGCGCCACACCAGCCTTACACAAAGCAGAAACTGATTGTATTTTCCGATAACATACAAGTGCAAAGATTACAGATTTTAATCGTCTTTTTTCTGAACCAGGGAAAATCTGATCATGTTTCTCTATAACAATAATAAAAAACTTTATTTTGCATATCACCTTTAAAAGTGGCGTCTCAAAGCAATACTGTAGACCGTAAAAACAGTTAAAAGGGACCAAGGTAAATACCAGACAATCGCAAACGCGTTTTCAATAAAATTATTTTATTCATTCAGCAGTTTGTGAGAGGGACATCCAGCAGAGAGAGATACACACACCCGTCTTAATTGACAAAAAGTAATTGTTTTTTTTTTACTTTTTTTTTCATGTTTTGTTTGTGGACAGACTGTCCACAAATGTGAGACTGTCTTTCTCAGACTTACATTCCCGAATGTCCCCCGCCCCGGTCAACAATCCTAGGAAGAACACGAAACAGCCTGTTAATAAAATTGTTACAATTTTGTTCGGTCAGTTCTTCCTCCCAGAATTTATAGATCGCATCGATCGGTTCCTGCTTTGTGACGGGCTTAGCGGTTTTCCGAACGTAGTCTTTCAACGAATGCCAAACCATTTGGCTGGAGTTTTCACCCAGTTCACTCCTTCTGCTATAAGCTTCGCCCTTGCTGCTGTGTGTTTCGGATCGTTATATTGAAAGAGACGGTGCCTTGATCCAAACTGCTCCCTGATATATGGGGCAGCATGCTGTGTGACCACGACTTCCTCGAAGAATACACGGTCCATAATTCCTTCGAAAATAAGAAGTGGTCCCGGGCCTCTTCTAGATATACCCCCTTCTAGATATATCCACCTTCAGTGGATGTTTGGGCTTTGGCTTGTCCACATGTCTCCCCTTTTTGCAAAATGCCATTGTTGAAAACTGTTCCAGAGCCACTGTTGTTTCGTCGGTAAAAAGTACATCCTGAAATGCCTCCCCCTGTTCAATCCATTGGAGCGCTTGTTTGAGTCTTTCCTCTTTGTTTTTTAGCCTTATCATGGGGCATGTGTTGGTTTTTCTGTATCTCCATCCAAGCCTCCTGCGTACTCTTCTTATCGATGTCGGGCTTATATTCGCACCGAGGTCAGCCCATAGCCGTCTTTGGACTTGCATCGCCGGTAGCTCATCATTTTCATCGGTCAGTTTGTCGATAGCTCGCACAATAGGACTTGAAAAAAAAGAGATCAGCAGTTAGTTTTAAAAATAATGTGCGTAGTTGTATTTACATGCAAGAAAGGTATTTTTAGAAATTTATTTACCTTTGAATCGTCCTCGGTTTAGATTCTCTTTGCCTCCTCTCCCCTTTATAATGCCGTCTCACTGTGCTTTCAGAAACGAAGATGTCCATCGAAGCCAACTGCTGTACAATGTCCCGTGTTGACTTCCCGTTTCTTTTCATCTTCATTATTTGGTGTGAGAGAGTCTTCGTGATTTTGGTCATTGTCTGTCCCCTTACCAAAGCGATACAGTGGTGCAGCTTGAATTCTGTACCTATATACTGTATGGTATGGTACAGATAAAACTTACACCATACCGATGAGCTAATGCCAGGGAAAGACACTCCTATTTTACTTAAAACACAATATGCCAGGAAATGTGTCTGATGCATTAGCAAGTTAAAACAATTGGGTCGAAAACCTGGGCGTAACACCATTTCCTTTTTCTGATCACTCGCTTTCTGGATACACATCTCACCTGTCCTGTTCTTTGTTTTCCTGGTTTGCTGATTATGCCTGCTGCGGTCCACTCCTACCCTCACACCTAAAGAATACTATTTTAAATTTCTTGACGCAGTTCATTAACCCTTGTATGTGCTGTCCGCACCCAAAATGCAATTTAAAAAAAGTCAAAAACCGCGCTCAAAATGCAATTTAGAGCTTAATAAGATACACTCCACAGGAATATTAAAGACAAACTTAAAGACGATTAAAATCTGTAATCTTTCCACTTGTACTGTGAGTCATCGGAAAGTTTCTGCTTTGTGTAAGGATGGTGAGAAAGCTGTGCTCAATGTATTTAAGGGACTTAAAAGTAAAAGGAGATGCTTCATATTGCTTGACTAATTTTAAAAAATAAGTTATAAATGCAGACGCTCCCTCGGTGCCGCGCCGGGTGTAAATATCAAAGTATACATTCCCAACAAGAATTGAACCCTGTCATGCAAATTAAACACCTTGAATTGAATTGAATTGAGGGAGAGAGGGGGGGAGGGGGACAGAGATACTGTAGACAGGACTCAAGGCAAATAAGATACTTATGGGTACATAGGCATTCACGACAGCAACATACGAAACGTTTGCACGTACTGTATAGTTAAGTTATTACTTGGTTTTCAAAGTGCATGAAATACAATATTGTTGTTGCTGCTGTTCTGGTTGTTTTTATCCTGTAAAGCGTTTTGGGAAGTGTAGCGGCAAGGCTTAATAATAATGCAGAATTAAGTGTTTCTGAGCTTCCCAAATGAGGCCCCATTTCTCTGTTCATCTCTGTGGTGCAGCCACAGAGAAACCATTCATGCAAGATGTTTTCTTTTGATAAGGACAGCTCCCAAAGGGGGATGCACTTAGCTAAGCCTGGCTATCATCATCAATGGTCACCCATTGGCGCCTATCTGTCTAGGGAGTGCCAGTTGGACATCTGGACTGCATTACTAAGTGTCAGGAGTAAGTGACTCATATCTCACCTTGATCAACCAATCAGGGACCGGTAGGGCCGAGTAACCCACGTGGGACTCTGATGCCCATGGAACTTTCAGCCAATCAATGAGCTGAAGTTCCTCCAGGTAAAAACAGGCAACACAGAGAGCCTGAGAGATTCAGATTCAACAAGATTCAGAAGGGATTCTGGAGAGGATTCTGTGGACTGTTCTAAAGGGAATTCAAAGGAGAATTCCAGGGCAGGATGGCCCAGGAGCAGAAGGCTCCCAAGGGCAGGACATCCTCGCAGCGCGCCTCCTGACCATCCTGAGACTCAGCCCGGACAACCACGGAACGGCCAGTGTGTCCGAGTGCCAGAACTTTCCTTTGTTCTAAGAGTCTAGAGTGGAGGTTGCCAGAGAGTAACCAGCAGCAGGCCTCGTGAACAGGTCGGAACTGTGGACAGCTGAATCACTATTCAGAACTAGCTCTTCATTAGGAACGAACCGGTCCTCTTCCTGACTTGCTGGGACCCACAGTCATCTTTTCTCCTGTGCACAAACTTTGCTAGTTAAAGCCAACACTAACTAGCCGGTCAGTGAGCATCAGCAGCGCACCGTCGCGAGCCGCACAGCACAGCCTGGCACCGAGCCAGAGAGCACATTTCATTGGACAGCAACAGCCTGCAACTGTTTCTTTGTGCCCGCAGGAGATCTGAATCCCCAAAGATTGGATGAGTATTCAACTTCAATGCATTACAGCTCAAGAATTCAATTTTTATCCCAACCAGTTGATATCAATTTAATTCATAAGAGTTATGTACTTGTTTCAAGTATCTAATGTAGAAGTTATAACCAAGTTCATTTATGAAACGGTCTTAATGAATGATATACTGAACGTATGTCCTCTTGATATATGTAACACTTCGTAACTGACTGAATATATACCTTTTGTATTCTGATAACCCTCTCGATAAGATCTGTTAGGTTTAATGCATATTCTATGTATTAATAAATGTATCCTCGTGTATTATTACCTGTGTGTGCGCGTTGTTTGAGTTATGTCGCATGGTTGGATTCTAAAGCCATCAAAAGAATCAACTTTGTGATTTACTGCTACAATTAATAATTGTCTCAGTAAATGCCCAAACCCTACAGAACTGGTGCCTTCAGAGAGCCAGTTTTCTTACATATTTGGCGTCCCTGAACGGCTATGAATCACTACAGAAGCCACCTTTAAAGGCGATATATACTGTAAAACCGCTGATTCTTATGGAATGTGTTCCGCAGGAGATTCAAATTTTTATTTATTTATTTTTTAATCGCGTATCTAAGGAAATCTCAGTATAACTTTGTTCATGAACAAACAGTGGCATGTTACATTATCATTAGTTTTTTTTAACAAGGCTCGCCAGCTAATGTGAATCGAAACCTGTCTTGCTAGCTTTTAAAGTCGTGCATGTGTAAACGACAATTGAAATAGAGAAAAAAAGACCTGACTGATAAGCCGATACATACTCTTAGAGTTTGATTAATAGGGAATATAATACAAAAATATAGTACTAAAAAAGGTACTACCACTTTTAAAGGTGATATGTAAAATAAAGTTTTTTATTATTGTTATAGAGAAACATGATCAGATTTTCCCTGGTTCAGAAAAAAGATCTAAAGTGCTACACATAACTTTCTTAATTCGATGTATTTAAAACAGTGAACTACTGCAGGTGTAACATTCTTTAGATACGCGATTCCATATTATATTAGCAGAAAAGCTTAAAACTACCACTTTTTACACGCTATTTCACATGCTAGTTAAATTTAATTTATTTATATATTATATATTTATATCTCTGACCAAAATTTTTTCAAAGAAATGTTTGTTTGTTGATTGTTATCAAAAATGACTTAGAATCGATCATGTTGCGATATTTTGAAATATAAAAGTCAATTGATTGTCCATAATATCGCTATTCTATTTTTTCGAAGAAATGTTTGTTAAAAGAAAAGTCCAGCACCAGCTGGATTCAAACACACAACCTCTGCGTTGTTAGTCAGGCACCTAGACCAGTAGGCTACAAGACAACTTGCATGAACAGGGAGGCGAAACAGCCCTACACAGCCCTGTCGCAGTACACGAATATAATCATACCGTTATTAAATTCTTTAGATACGCAATTCCATATTATATTCCCTATTAATCAAATTCTAAAAGTATGCTTGTTGACTCCGGTCACTTTAGTTAAATACTGGTGTGTATTTTTTTCTTTAAAGTACCAAGACCAGCTATATACTGTATGTTTATGTTCCAAAATTAATATCGTTTATGGCCTTCACACGCGTTACAGTATGCTCCTATTCTTTTTATGCTCAGCTACTAAGATTTCCCTTCAGTGGTAAAATTCAATATCTACAACGGGCACAGTAAAGACGTTTACAGTAAGTCTTTCTACGACAGACCAACGGACCACGAGTGCCCCTGTCGGTCAACCAATCACGAACCGCGGTACCCAACGTCATCTTGCGTCATGATACGCGACACCGCAGCCAATTACCTGCAGTACGTGTCTGTACCGCGCACTTTGAATGGCTGCATCTGTAGTAATCAGACAGTTGTTAGATGAAAAGATGGATGTTGAACTAATTAATCAGGGTGGTAAGATAATGTGTATGACCGTAAAAGCTCTGAACATCAGATTTATCGATTCTTTAAACTTTCTACCTATGAAATTAAGCAAACTGCCTGCCGCCATGGGGTTCCCCGGGGGTAAGGGTCATTTTCCACACTTGATGAACACCAAAATTATGTCGGCCCGATGCCTTTACGGCTTTAACTACATGCTGCCGAGTGAGAAAGCCGAGTTTTTGGTTTGGTATGAAGAATGCAAGGGAAGTGTGTTTAACTTACAGAGAGAGTTGAAACGTTACTGCCAGTTGGATGTGGCAATTCTAAGAGAGGGCTGTGTCAGGTTTCGGGACGAGGTCAAGAATATGACCAGACTGAGTCAGGGGCCGCCTGCGTTGTGTGCATCGACCCCTTTCAGTTTGTGACCATCACTAGTGTCTGCATGGCCACGTTCAGATTTCTGTTTTTACAGGAAGAGACGATAGCGTTGCTACCCCATGACAATTACCGCCGCTAGCAAAAATGATTTTCTACACCCAGCATTCAATGGCTTATGTACATCGAACACGCGTTAAAATCCAACATGCTTTAACCACGGCCGGTGAGTTCAAGGTTGGTCCATATTTTCTGGATGGTTATGTTGTAATTGACCGAGTGCCAACAGCCTTTGAGTTCAACGGTTGCTTTTTTCATGGTTGTAGCGTTTGTTATTGTGAAAACGATTTTAATCCGCTGACAAACACTGGCTTTGGTTGGTTGTACATTAATTTTCTCAAAATGAGAGGTTTTAACGTACGTGTTTTGTGGGAGCACGAGTTCAGAGACATGCTTGTTGAAAATGGAGACTTGGGTAAATTTCTAACAGCTGCACAGTTACCAGAGCCACTGCAACCACGCGATTCGCTTTTTGGGGGGAGAACAAATGCAATTTGTTTGCATTACACAGCGCAGCCCGGTGAAAAAATTAATTACTATGATTTCACCAGTCTGTATCCGTTTGTGAACAAAACTAAAAAATACCCACTGGGGCACCCCCGAATAATGTATAACAACTTTGGAGATTTAAAACGGTATTTCGGTTTAGCGAGGGTGAAAGTTTACCCACCTAGACGTTTGTACTTTCCAGTTCTTCCAACCAAAATTGACAAAAAACTGTTTTTCACACTGTGTCGTACGTGTGCTGAAACAAAACAGACCACTCCCTGTGAGCACAGTGATGAAGATCGTGCCTTGACTGGTGTCTGGTGCACCCCTGAATTACAGATGGCCTTAGATCTTGGGTATAGAGTGTGTAAAATTTACTAAATTTGGCATTTCGAAAAGGCCTCACACGATCTTTTTACCGACTACATCAAACTGCATCTGAAAGGGAAACATGAAGCTTCGGGGTTTCCAGAGTGGTGTACAGAAGTCGCAAAACAACAAAGATATATCAGCGAATATGATGAAAAAGAGGGTGTCCGGCTGGACCCCGGCAACATTAAAAAGAATCCGGCCAAAAGACAGCTTTCAAAAATTGTCTTGAACAGTTTGTGGGAGAAGTATGGGCAAAGATACAATTTACCACAGACCACCATTGTGAGAAACCCCGATGAATTGTTCAGGTACTTATTTACTTCATATCATGAGGTGTCAGCCTGCGAGTTTATCGATGAAAACACAGCCTGTGTTATGTGGAAACACACTAAACACCACTATACAGGCCATTCAAACACTAACATTTTCATCGCTAGATTTACAACCGCCTATGCCCGCTTGGAGTTATACAGTCTGCTAAATGCTTTGCAAGGCCGCTGTCTGTACCACGACACAGATTCCGTTATCTTTGTGAGCCGGGAGGGTGAGTGGAATCCGGGGCTGGGTGACTATTTGGGTGAGCTGACCAGCGAAATTGATGCTGGACAACACATCACCGAGTTTGTATCAACAGGACCCAAATCGTACAGGTACAAGCTGTCTGGCGGGAAAGCCTGTTTAAAGGTGAAAGGCATTACGCTCAATGTGAACAATTGTGAAAAAGTTAACTTTGAGAGTCTGCGGGACTTGGTTTTTGACTATGGCGTTAACCCTTATGCAGAGTGCCAGGAATTTAAACACATTTCTATTCAACAGCCGATGATCGTGCGTGTTAAAAAGGATTGGCGCATTGAGACCCGGACCTTAAAGAAAACCCAGAAGGTGGTGTACGACAAGCGGGTGCTGCAAGAAAATTTGACATCGTTGCCCTACGGATATTAACACGATGGATGTCAGGTTAAAACACCCTTTTTCATGCATTTTGTCCGGACCCTCGAATGCGGTAAAAGTTATTTTATAAAAAACCTCTTGGAAAACGGTGATACCGTTATGACTCGTAAACCCGAAAACATAGTCTGGTGTTACAGCTGCTGGAAACCTCTATACGCTGAGTTGCTTATGAAATTTCCATACATTCAGTTTATAGAAGGACTACCGACGTCGTTTTCCGACGACCAGCTACTGCCGCCGGGTAGAGTAAATTTGATTATAGTTGATGATTTGATGGAGTCTGCGTGTGAAAATAATGAGATAGAAAAAGCTTTTACCAAATACGTACACCACCAAAACCTCAGCATCATGTATATCGTCCAAAATGTGTTTTGTCAAGGCTGGAAAAGTAGAACCATCTATGTAAGAAATGTGCGATGTGCGATGTAAGAAAAATAATAACCCATCGGTTGGATGATGAAATGCGAGACATTCTTCAGAACTCGCATCTGGCCGAATAAGAAAGAGTGAAATTGTACAGTCAGGTGTTACAACAGTATTTGACATTAGTACGCCAGGAGACTTCCGAAAAGGAGACTTTAACTGTTGTACTACCGGAAAATGCACACGCCGAGCTATCACGCACGTTAGCACAACCGCCAACATCGAGCGACACTGACTTTGGGTATATTTTTGACAGCGTGTCTCAGCGGTTCCGGAGAAATGCCGATATATTGTTAAAGACCATGGCCCGCAATGAACCATTAACAGCCTGGAATGAAAAAAGGGAATTTGTGTACAAGGGGGCACCCGTTGAGGGCTCTCACATAATTGATCTTGTCAGAGCTCTCATGCAGCAGCAAGCAGTTGCGCTCGGTAAGAAGCCAAAAGGTTGGGATGTGTTCATGGAGGCTATGGCTGAAATCAATGTGCCTTGCTAGCCAGCGCTGGTAACCGAGAGCTACTTGAAAAACTCAAGGCTGCCCCACTGGGGTGTGCAGCGTCGGTCAAAACTTTAAAACAACCAGTAGAGTTGTCGACGGTCGACCCGGTCTCTAAGATAACCGCTGAAAGGAGACGATCATTAATACCTAGACCCACATGGTTGTCTTTGTAACAGTTTTTCTCTGGGTATGTGTGTTTGTGATAAATGACTTGAAATGTATATTAAAAAGCGTGAGCAATATAGTTAAAAATGTTTGTAAAAAAAATGGCTTGGATGTAACATGTATTAAAAAAAGCTTGAGCGCTATAACAGCGAATGTATAATAAAAATATTGTATTGATTTTAATTCATGTTTTGTGTTCTTTTTAAATAATAACCACACAGACGTCGAAATGGTTCGATTTCATTTTTTTTTAGACGGTCGATTAACATTTATGACATGTTTTAAATTGTCGTAAACACCCGCATAATTGAACATTCGTATTTTCAAATGGCTTAAAAGGGTACAGGGGTCTCCGTCTCACACGGCGTCGGTTTTTCAGAAACATTTCCACCATGCGGTCATTCTGGATTGCATTCATAGAATAAAGTTCTAAAATTTTTCTAAAAGATAAACCTTTACATCTATGGTATAGAAAAAAGACGCAGTGTAGACCCCATGCCACCGCAAAAGAATCTTGCAATTGTTTGTTGTTGTAAAATATGGAATTAGCATTTCTGTTTAAGAAATCAATAATGTTCTTGGGAAAGTAAAGGTTTCAGGTGAAAATCCATAGGAGTCGAAAAATTCTGCACCCTCGTCGTCGGGTAAGTAATTAGCAAGCCAGTGTTCACCAGGGCGGTCGTGTGGGTGATTATTAACTATTATACTCAGAGGGCGCCGGGCCACTCTCTCGCGCGGTAGGGCATCACTGGGGAACACGCCTAGAAAACTGTCTCAGGTGTAGCGGTCTCGGGTTAGAATGTCTTCCAGCTGTTTTGTGTTCATCTTTATGTGCAGGTTATATGGCCTCCCATGCTTTTTAGCTGAAGTCGTAAATGACTTGACGTCTCTTATCCAGCTCTATCACGTTGTCGAACAGCGCGTACACAACCATGTTAACTGTAGTGGGTAGCGGTAGCGCAAAGCGTATTTCAGCTCTCAGATTACTCGTTTTGATAAGTGAATAATGGCCTGTGCACTCGTCGTCGGGGCTGAGCTTGAAAGCGAACAATGTGTAACCGCGGGCATACTCCTCATGGTCCACCAGAAGTGTTTTGTCTTTCAGATGCTTCCCAGATGTTTCCACCAGATTAAAATATTCACAGATGCAATGTGCATTCTGGAAGTCTGGTTGAAGCGGTTTAGTGGGAATTTGTTCACCGTCCGTGTAGAGAGCCAGAAAGTTAATGTTGTAGTGTTTAAAATTAAAGGGGTTTTGTGTAAAACTGCCGCTGAATGCCGCGTTGTCCACAAACCCCAAAATGACCACTTTGGGTAACTGTCCAAGAAAGAGGTTTTCTTGGTTACACACACGGCTCCCGGCAGGTAGGCTGAAGACTTTCATCTGTACGCGGTCTATGGGGTATTTAGCGTTGGCCCTCAGGAATGCTTCGGCGTGTCCCAGTCTGACCCCGGGTGACACTCTGACTCTTTTCACAAACAAAGATGCAGAGAGTACGCTCAGTTTGTGTTCTCCGACGTTGTTCATTAAGCAGAAAGCATCTCTGTTGGGCGTGAGTTTTCTTTTCAGGTCTACGCCATTCAGTAATAGTTTGTCCTGAAAAAACAGGTCCGAGTGAATGTGACCCAGGAGCTCCAGTTTTCGGGTTTGCGTCGTTTGCGGAACCCCTGACTGGGACCATCCAAAATTGTGGACTCGTGTTGCCTGGCTGTGTTTTTGTAAAAGAGCCCTGTTGAATACTGCGTCTTCAGCGTCTCTTCACTGTAGTTCAGGACAGACTCTATAAAGGCTCTGTAAGGATAGCAGTTGTTGCTCTGGCTGATCAATCGGTCTCCTAAGGTGATGTCAACCTGGCTGAAGATGGCTGCGATGGGGTAATTCACCAGACTCACACGGGCTGCCGCATCAATGTCCCGACCATCTGCTTCCGTTATTTTACAGGTTGATACCCGCGCCGTACTGAACCGGTAGCCCTGAAAATCCTGGTAATCCATAACCAGCCTGTTGTTTGTAGTAGTGCGTATACAAAGAAGGATCCCCATAGCTCTTGATGACTGTCATTCTTTTAGATGTTTGTCGCTTTCACAGGTCTGAAATGCAACTTGACAATGTGACCTTTCCAAATGCAAATAACACGTGTTCATTTTGATCCGTCTTTATTTCAATAGTGATGTTGTTAAAATGGTCGATGCTCACCGGCACGTAATGGGGTTTGTCGTACAATACTGTGACGAATTCACCATCCACACCTCTGAAGGGCACACAACGCAAAAGCGGTGCGTAGACGTTGCCTATTAACTGGTGTTCTATGATAACGGTGTATATATACATGGTGTTAAATCTGCCAGTCATATCAACGGGGTGCCGTGATTTTACACCCCCAACACCTGATTTAAAACCCAAAATCCTCGCCAGGCGGTTATGCACCTGTATAACAAACCGTTTATTACTAACAATCCTTACCAACCGGCTAATGGGGTTGTATTTAAGACTTACAGCCATTAAATTGGATTTTTCCGCAGCCCGTTTCATTTCATGCAAGAGCTGCTCAATGTTGCTGTTGTACCCTCTCGGTAAGGTACAGGTCCATATAGTCTTGAGCTCATCGCTGACGAACAGAAAAACTTCGTCTTCATCAAAAGTGTTTAGTGTATGCAAGTGATAGTGCAGCTCGACCAGGCCCACTTCCCAGCTCCCGTCCAGGTCATTCGCCTTTGCCAGATGCTCTTTGAAGCACGCGTTCGTGTTCTTTGGAAACATCTTCGAGGATGAATTACTGGCCAGCGTCACATAGAAACCATTGGGGTTCATTTTTCACCACCTCTATATGTCTCAGACCTCGGAAGCCTTTACCCAACTATTGAATTTATCGCTCCAGCTGCGCCACTTTACCAAAAGCTGTTTGTTTTTGCCACGACTCCTGGCTGCTAAAATCGTTTGGATGCGGTAGACGTTCTCAACATCAGGGTTTATCTGCTGTAGCTCTTCTGCATAGAAGGAGCCCTTAATGTTGTCGCCTGTGTAGTCCAGCAGTTTGTAATAGGGTCTCAGAGCCGAGGTCCGCTCTTTGACAATGAAAATTTCATCTGTGAAAGTCTGTTCATATCCCTTCTCAAACACTCCCTTTATTTTGGACACCCACAAGCGATCACCCACATTAAATGAAAACTTTGACGGTTTTCTCTTAAAGTGCTCGTCATAGACCGTTCTCCACACCTCAAGGGAGTTGTCAGACGTAACAGAAGCCGGGGTTCATTTAATAGTCGTGTGGTAACTATGGTTATAAGCGTAAATAAGATCTGAAAGGACGTCGATATATCGAAAGGTGTTTTTGTGTGTCAGGTACCTCCACATTTTTGTTTTAATAGTTCTGTTAAACCTCTTGACCATGCTAGCCTTCACATCGCTGGCCGTAACGAAATGTTCAATATTCTCACGTTTGAGAAAATTTTGGAAGGTCCTGTTAAGAAATTCTTTACCCTCATCCGTTTGTAGCTTTTTAGGAGCACGCCCCTCTTGCAGTATATTTCGGAAGGCGCCTGTCACAGCCCCTCCAGTCTTGGTTTTCAGCGGCACGGCCCAAGCGTATTTAGACAGCATGTCTATACACGTTAAGATGTAACAGAAACCATCGTTGAACTCGTGGTGTTCTCTCATGTCCACCAAGTCGGCCTGCCACTGCCAGTCCATTTCGGACACCAGCGTCCTGTTTCTCAAAAAACGTACGCGCGCCGGTTTGTGCAGCGTATAAGCAGCCTTGCCGGACAACCACTCGGCTACCCAGCCGCGGCTAGCACCGCTCACACCCCGGGATCTCACGGCCCTCACCAGGCTCCCTGAGCCGCCATAAATACCCGATTCCCTAGGTTTATAATAGAGCGCACTCAACCCCGCTGCAGACATGGTCCCCTTCCAAACCAATACACACTTTCACACACCTAAAGTGAGGGATGCGCCGCCTTGGGGCTTTGGGACCCTGAGGCTCCAGACCGACTGGCCGGGGGGGATGGCGGGAGTTCCGACCCTTAACGACACACCATTGGCTCCTGAGGGGGCGGGACATGCACACATAACAACACGCCATTGGCTGGCAAGTTGGCAGGACATCCAACCACCGCTGACTCCCATTGGCTGGAAAAAGGGGGCGTGGTACCTGTCAAAGGTTTGACGAAAGGTGTCGCTTTATGCTACTACTGCTAGGCTAGATTGCAAGGTGGGGAATAGAAAGATAATAAGCCAGATAATTACTGAATGAGGATGAGGATTTTGAAGTTGACTCGAAACCTGATAGGAAGCCAATGCATGGACTTGAAGACAGGTGTAATGCATCCCGATCAGGATTCTGGCTGTCCAATTCTGAACATATTGGAGATTGTTCAGTGTGGATTTAATTACCCCAGTGAACTGGATGTGCATTTATTAATTCTAGAAAAAAATGCCTTCCTTGATTTCTCTAGTTCCCTTTAAAAGAAACTATTATTCCAAATGCAGAGTGCTACATGGCCTGTATTTACATATGATATTTGTGATTTAAACAAATTACCACAAGTAGTTTTGGGCGATTTAAGTGTTGGCTTAAATTGCAGGATGTAAGACTAGAGATGTAGGTAGGAAAAAGATAATTTGGGGAAAGTTGAGGAATACACTGATAACAAGAACACTTCCAAATGGGGTTAGGCATACTTTTGACAAAATAACAGGAGATTATATAGACTGCAGAGGAAGATGATGAAGTTAACAGACTGTACAGATGCAGCCATTCAAAATGGGTGAGGTATTTCGCGGCATACCCCGGTGGGCGTGTCACAGTATCACGCGGTATCACGTGTGTCACGTGTGTCACGTGACTAACTATCCGGCGTCGCCTTGTAAAACCGCCAGGGGGAGCTTAACCTCTCATGTACAGCATTTGAGCCTTTAATTTTGAACTGTGTATTACAGCATGTTAATCATCAGTCATTAAAATGTTGGTATATATTATGAAAGCAAGATTGCTCAGTTGGACAGAAGTACACAACCTACCTTTATCAGAAATATTTATGCATCAAAGCCTTTACTGAAGATATTACTAATAGTATTGATAATGGATGACTTTGGACAAGCTGTATACTCAAAGTATAATTTCTTTAGCACATTTGTACAAGCACTTGGAATCTGTCCAAGCCATACTTTGTCAGGCATTTTGTTTTACTTCAACGGGGCATAAAAACTTCCTTGCTTTTAACAGGGCGTTTCATAATTTCTAGCTACGAAAATGATTTAAAATGCGACACCTATCATTCAACTAGAGCTTAAAATATCACAAGGAAAAATACACACCGGTATTCCATTTCTCCCTAAACATTGTAAGCTTCGAAGTCTTTAACTAACGTGATACCGGAGTCAACAAGCATACTTTTAGAATTTGATTAAAAGGGAATATAATATGGAATCGCGTATCTAAAGAATTTAATAACGGTATGATTATATCCGTGTACTGCGGCAGGACTGTGTAAGGCTGTTTCGCCTACCTGATCATGCGAGCTGTCTTGTAGCCTACTGGTCTATGTGCGTGACTACCAGCTGGCAGGTTGTGTGTTCAAATCCAGCTGGTGCTGGACTTTTATTTTAACAAACATTTCTTCGAAAAAATAGGTAAGCGATATTATGGACAATCAATTGACTTTTATATTTCAAAATATCGCAACATGATCGATATTTGCGATATTTTGAATATATCTTCCCTTCTGACAGCGGTTCCTGCTTCTATTGTGTGTGTGTGTGCAACAGTAAATTTTTATAGAGAAATGGAGGCTGGACAGTATGCGTTACAATATAAACATTTATATTGATTTAAATCGTGTTCTGATTTAAATCGCAAACGCGTGTTTAATTATGTGTTTTTTAATCATGATCAGGCTAATGCATTTCTACATTTTCTGTATGAACCAGCTTAGAGGTTCATACAGAAAGACAGCTTGTGTTTAAATTGAGTGTAAGGTAATTTATGCTTCTAAAGTCATGGTCAGTATTGTTGTACTGTGCTGTACTGTGTCACATTATTTTATAGCGTTTTTATTGCGTTATTAAATCCGGTGGCGCTGTGTTAGTTTCCTGACTCACATTATTTAAACTGCGACACTGATCATTCATCTCTAAATAAACTTTATTTTATATAGCGTTTTAAGCAAATAGGTAATTAGATTGCTCATAAACCTAATCACTTTTTCTACATAAACACAGCGTGATTGCTCTCTGAAAATGCTTTTCCTTTATTTTTAAAGTAGGCTCAGATTTCAACTATAGATCGTATTATTATAAACTTTCTTGGAAAAATGTATTTTATGTAAACCATGTTTGCTATTAATTCATTTAGGGCTAAAATACGTTCATTGTCTTCTAATCGAGTCGAGTTGACATTGGAAGCCTGCCACACCCGGACCGTTAAACCAACGCATTAGCATGTCAAAGCCCATTGAGCCAGTATTGGCTTTAGTATCCCCCCCTTCTCCCCTCAATTCAATTCAGTTCAAGGTGTTTTATTTGCATGACAGATGGGTACAAGCAGTGTTGGGTACTGTATGTATATTGTAACGCTTACGGCAGACAGGCACTGTGTAGGAGCCGACGCACCAGAGCAGCGCCTGCAATTTTTATATTTATAACTTAGTTTTTAAAATTAGTCAAGCAATACGAAGCATCTCCTTTTACTTAGTGCCTGAGCATACTGCAACGCGTGTGAAGCCCATAAACGATATTAATTTTGGAACTTAAACATACAGTATATGGCTGGTCTCGGTACTTTAAAGAAAACATACACACCAGTATTCCATTTCTCCCTAAACATTTTAAGCATCGAAGTCTTTAACTAACGCGATACCGGAGTCAACAAGCATACTTTTAGAATTTGATTAAAAGGGAATATAATATGGAATCGCGTATCTCCAGAATTTAAAGACCAGACAATCGCAAACTCGTTTTCAATAAAATTATTTTATTAATTCAGCAGTTTGTGAGAGGGACATCCAGCAGGGAGAGACACACACACCGGTTTTCATTGACAACATTGTTTTTTTTTCAATTCCTCTTGTCTAACAGGAATGTTTTGTTTGTGGACAGACTGTTAGACAAGAGGAAAAGACCGCCTCCTCCTACGAAGCATTTCGTTGATCCGATCACGAATTCTTTTCCAGTCGTACGCAGCAAGGGTTGAGAATCTCCGATTCACCATCGTACTAATGGTTTCCCGGAGATTGGGTTAAAAAAAAACAAAAAACATACTAACAACTGTGCCATCCTACTCCTTAGTTAATACATTTTATTATTCATGAACAGTTAACATTGTTAGCAAAATATTTTGAATTATATTTAGCCCTATTTTTTCTTTAGTTTTGTATTTAACTTATTATATGATAGTCAGACTTAATGTATATTTGAACAATGAAAATATATTTTTACAAGATTTTACATTAAGCACTTAAAATTAATATGGTTAATAATAGTAAACTGTAACATGCTGTAACAAGATCGGTTACAAGAAGAAAATGCTTTCAGAGAAAATGTTTCAACCAAACCTGTTCCCACACACCCCGCCCCCACTACCATTAGAATATACACAAACATTTTAGCGTTTCATTCTGAGCAGAAGACCCTCACACCTGAAGAGTGCTGGCTGTGACGAATTAAACCAGTTTTACAGGTTTCAATCACAGACCATGTGACATGGGACTCAGTAAACTACAGTAACACCGTATTTGATAACGCTTTAAAAACGCTATAAAATAATGTGACTTGGCACAGAACAAGTTTACAACACAGTACAAAGATAAATGCTGACCATGACTTTAGAAGCATAAATTGCCTTACACTCAATTTAAACACAAGCTGTCTTTAGCCCTCTAAGCTGGCTAGGCTCAGAACACACAGCTTCATTAGCGAATACATATGCAGGACAACTAGAGAAGACGTTTTACAGAGGATGGATTTTTAGGAACATCCCATCAGACATCCCATCATATTCACAACGTGAAATTTAGAAAATAATATTACGTAACCAAAATCCGCAATATGGAAACAGAACCTGTGTAATTGTTGATAGATGATGTACTCGTAACATTTTTTCAAGACGAACTACAACATTTAAAAAATGACTTATATGTACTTGATATCTCTAATCAATCCACGGGTCCCAGCACAAAACGAAAGTAAAACGCATACCATTTCTCGCTTCTTATTGCTCAAAAGTAATTTGACCGTATGAAATGCATAATATAAACCTAGAAACATATACGTGAGCAGTACTTAAGCACTGTAGTATCGGTGTTAAGACATACCTCTCAAATACTGTAAATCAAGTTAAAAATATCTCAAGACCGATTCTGGTCGTAATGAAACCATGCAAGGGAGTTTTTATGTCCGTTGCAGTTCTTTTGCAACATGAATATAATTATATCATTATTAATTTCTTGAGATACGCGATTCCATATTATATTCCCTTTTAATCAAATTCTAAAAGTATGCTTGTTGACTCCGGTATCACGTTAGTTAAAGACTTCGAAGCTTACAATGTTTAGGGAGAAATGGAATACCGGTGTGTATTTTTTTCTTTAAAGTACCGAGACCAGCAATATACTGTATGTTTATGTTAAGATTTCCCTTCAGTGGTAAAATTAGATATGAATATTCAATACTTAAACGGGCACAGTTAAGACATTAAATATACATATACATATTGTATACAGTACAGTTTGCATACGGTAATATGTTTATGTTACGCGATTAAAAAATAAATAAATAAAACTGGAAGGTCCAGCACCACCATTATGTTTATATGGTTGTTTTTGTTGGTTGGTTGTTATTATGGTTATTAATAATACGATCTATAGTTGAAATCTGAGCCTAAATAAAAAGAAAAAGCAAGTGATTAGGTTTATGAGCAATCTAATTACTTATTCGTTTAAAACGCTATATAAAATAAAGTTTATTATTAATTTGCTGGACAGAGCGGTGAACATTATTATGCATAAGACAAAGATAACGATCCTGATCAGTTTAGAAATCTGTGTACGCTGTAAGGTTTTTACTTCTTAAACTTTTAAAAGACACGTTTTGAATAGAAAGAAATCCTCTTCCTGGAAGTGTGTATAGCACGCCAGCACGTCTTTTTTCTTCAATCAGAGGGGTGTCAGATAGTGTCAGCCAATCACCATTCTGCCTTGGGTAGCAACGGGTGACTGTTCTCAGGCGGAAAATGTAAACAGCTTAATGTTCGTGTTAAATTTTTTTTTTTTAATTCAATTAAACGGGCACAGTTAAGACATCAAATATACATATACATACTGTATACAGTACAGTTTGCATACGCTAATATGTTTATGTTACGAGATTAAAAAATAAATAAATAAAAATGAAAAGTCCAGCACCAGCTGGATTCAAACACACAACCTGCTAGCTGGTAGTCACGCACCTAGACCAGTAGGCTACAAGACAGCTCGCATGATCAGGTAGGCGAAACAGCCTTACACAGTCCTGCCGCAGTACACGGATATAATCATACCTTTATTAAATTCTTTAGATACGCGATTCCATATTAAATTCCCTTTTAATCAAATTCTAAAAGTATGCTTGTTGACTCCGGTATCACGTTAGTTAAAGACTTCGAAGCTTACAATGTTAAGGGAGAAATGGAATACTGGTGTGTATTTTTTCTTTAAAGTACCAAGACCAGCCATATGCTGTATGTTTACGTTCCAAAATTAATATCGTTTATGGCCTTCACACGCGTTACAGTATGCTCCTATTCTTTTTATGCTCAGCTACTAAGATTTCCCTTCAGTGGTAAAATTCAATATCTACAACGGGCACAGTAAAGGCGTTTACAGTAAGTCTTTCTACGACAGACCAACGGACCACGAGTGCCCCTGTCGGTCAACCAATCACGCACCGCGGTATCGCGTGTCATCTTACCTGCGGTATCTGTACTGCGGTGTCTGTACCGCGCACTTTGAATGGCTGCATCTGTATGATTACATTGTTACTGAAATTAGGATTGTATTTTAGATTTTGTGTAGTTGCTAGCATTGAATTGTGTGTTGGATGCACATGAATTGAAGGAATGGGCAAACATAGCTGATGCTGATCCACACAGCCAGCATCTTAAGATGTTTATATTTAGAGGCAATTTGTTTAAATAACTAACTAGGTATGGATACTGATGTGAAAGAGAGGTTGAAAGGCTGTTACCTTAACCCATCACTATAAAATAATTTATCCACAGTGATATGCTGCCATCTCATAGTGGGTTTCTAACACTGTGTATTGTTCCATCCACACAGTTGTATTTAACTTATTTTCTGATAGTCAGATTTAGGACTTGAACTTGAACTTGAACTTTATTGCCATATGTAACCAGTACTGGTACAATGGATTTCTTACTTACAGAAAGTCTCTCGATTGTAAAACAAGTGTAAAAAACAAAACAAAGTGCAAACAGTGCATCAAGACAATATACAAACAAACAGTAGACAATGTGCAAGTAAACATGTAGACAGTTTGAATGTTAACAACACAGACGTGTAAACAATGACTGGAGATGTGCGATAGATAAGAAATCATAAAGAGGTACAGATGCAGCCATTCAAAATGAGCGGTAAAAACCCGTGGTACAGTAACCAACCCGCAGGGCACCGTAGGGCACCGCAGGGCAAGTGATTGGCTGGCCAAAATGACCGACAGCGGCACTCGTGGTGCATTGGTTGGTAGTGAAAAGATTTCATCATTTAATGTCTTTACTGTGCACATTTCAATCCGCTTAGTTTTGAATATTTATATGGAATTTTACCACTAAAGGGAAATTTTAGTAGCTGAGCATAAAAAGAAGAGGAGCATAACGCATCTGAAGGTCATAAACGATATTAATTTTGGAACATAAACATACAGTATATAGCTGGTCTTGGTACTTTAAAGAAAAAAATACACACCAGTATTCCATTTCTTCCTAAACATTTTAAGCTTCGAAGTCTTTAACTAACGTGATACCGGAGTCAACAAGCATACTTTTAGAATTTGATTAAAAGGGAATATAATATGGAATCGCGTATCTAAAGAATTTAATAACGGTATGATTATATCCGTGTACTGCGGCAGGACTGTGTAAGGCTGTTTCGCCTACCTGATCATGTGAGCTGTCTTGTAGCCTACTGGTCTAAGTGCGTGACTACCAACTGGCAGGTTGTGTGTTCGAATCCAGCTGGTGCTTGACTTTTCTTTTAACAAACATTTCTTCAAAAAAATAGAATAGCGATATTATGGACAATCAATTGACTTTTATATTTCAAAATATCGCAACATGATTAATATTTGCGATATTTTGAACATATCTTCCCTTCTGACAGCGGTTCCTGCTTCTATTGTGTGTGTGTGTGCAACAGAGTAAATTTTTATAGAGAAATGGAGGCTGTACAGTATGCGTTACAATAGAAACATTTATATTGATTTAAATCGTGTTCTGATTTAAATCGCAAACGCGTGTTTAAGTATGTGTTTTTTAATCATAATCACGCTAATGCATTTCTACATTTTCTGTATGAACCAGCTTAGAGGTTCATACAGAAAGACAGCTTGTGTTTAAATTGAGTGTAAGGTAATTTATGCTTCTAAAGTCATGGTCAGCATTTATTATTGTACTGTGCTGTAAACTTTTTCTGTGCCTAGTCACATTATTTTATAGCGTTTTTATTGCGTTATTAAATCCGGTGGCGCTGTGTGTTAGTTTCCTGACTCCCATGTCACATGGTCTGTGATTGAATCCCATGGAACTATGACTTTATTTTTTAACAAACATTTCTTTGAAAAAATGAAACGTTTCCCTTGGTCAGAGATTAAATAAAACCTCACTCGCACCAAACAAATTTATATTTGTAAATATCACAAAATACATTCATTGTCTTCCAATCGAGTCGAGTTGACATTGGAAGCCTGCCACACCCGGACTGTTAAACCAATGCATTAGCACGTCAAAGCCCATTGAGGGTATTGAGCCAGTATTGGCTTTAGTATTCCCCCCCTCTCCCCTCAATTCAATTCAATTCAAGGTGTTTTATTTGCATGACAGATGGGTACAAGCAGTGTTGGGTATGTATATTGTAACGCTTACGGCAGACAGGCACTGCGTAAGAGCCGGCGCACCAGAGCAGCGCACCGAGGGAGCGTCTGCATTTATAACTTAGTTTTTAAAATTAGTCAAGCAATATGAAGCATCTCCTTTTACTTTTAAGTCCCTTAAATATATTGAGCACAGCTTTCTCACCACTTAAGATTGCTTTTGATACCATCCTTACACAAAGCAGAAGGGAGATCTTAGTGCCTGAGCATAAAAAGAATAGGAGCATACTGCAACGCGTGTGAAGTCCATAAACGATATTAATTTTGGAACTTAAACATACAGTATATGGCTGGTCTCGGTACTTTAAAGAAAACATACACACCAGTATTCCATTTCTCCCTAAACATTTTAAGCATCGAAGTCTTTAACTAACGCGATACCGGAGTCAACAAGCATACTTTTAGAATTTGATTAAAAGGGAATATAATATGGAATCACGTATCTCAAGAAATTAATAACGATATAATTATATTCATGTTGCAAAAGAACTGCAACGGACATAAAAACTCCCTTGCTTTTAACAGAGCGTTCCATAATTTCTAACTACGAAAATGCCAGGTGAAAGGATTTGTAAACATATTTTGTTTAAGCAAGTCAGTTTTTTCCGCAACACATAAAATACATTTTCCCAAGAAAGTTTAGCCTTTGTCACTAATGAAACCACTAAATAAAGACATAAATATAGAAATCTTAAGATTTGTTTTATTTAATGTTGGTAGCAGGATGAACTCTCAGAGTGTATATTTTGTTGCAGAGTTGCTGCAAGATGTTAACAGTGAAAAAGGTATTTAGAAATGAGTTATTTCAAGATGAAAATTTTCAGAATAATTGCAAATCTAGCAGGATAGAGAAAGCACAGAAAACTGGCAGTTAGATTGATCAGATTAGTATGAAAAGTCATTTAGCAAAGGGAATGAGAAGAGTGACAAACTAGTATACTTTAGATCTTTTTTTCTGAACCAGGGAAAATCTGATCATGTTTCCCTATAACAATAATAAAAAACTTTATTTGATATATCACCATTAAAGGTGGCATCTCAAAGCAATACAGTAGATGTAAAACCAGATAAAAGGACCACAGATTACAAAGTAAATGCATATAAGAAAGACAAGCAGTTAGAGGTGCTACCAAAATTAGAAAATGAAGCAGATACAGACACTAAGTCTTCTGAAAAGAAAGGTTCTGAGGTTAGATTTAAACTGGCCCTGGTGTGTTTGTGTCTGTCTGTCCTGTGATGGACTGGCGCTATGTCCAGGGTGTATTCTGCCTTGTGTCCGTCGCTTACTGGGATAGGCTCCAAATCCTCTGTACTGGATAAAGAGATTAGAAATGGATGGAAGTAAAGGCATTATGTGGATGGAACGATACACAGTGTTAGAAACCCACTATGAAATGGCAGCATCTCACTGAGAATAAAACATTTTATAGTGCTGGCTTAAGGAAACAGCCTTTCCACCTCTCTTGCACATCAGTATCCATACCTAGTTATTTAAACAAATTGCCTCTAATTATAAACATCTTAATATGCTGGCTCTGTGGATCCGCATCAGCTATGTTTGCCCATTCCTTCAATTCATGTGCATCCAACACACAGTTCAACGCTAGCAACTACACAAAATCTAAAATATGAGCTCTACTTGCCACTTACAATACCAACAGTACCAGCTAACTTTAGTAGTGACATTTTCATGGATCTTTTTAACAATAAAATTTACAACATCAGACTTCAGACACAATTAAACAGGCCTCAAAAAAGTCTGGTACAAACATTTTCAGCATGGAATAAACCGTTACTTTAATGGTATAAACCTTAAATGGATTCATATTCTCAATAAGATTTGGTGCTCAGTAACATGACTTAGAAAATGACAGAAGACATACGTATCATGCTTATCCTTCTAATTTTCAGAATCGTAAACTCATTAAGGCAGTTACATTTTCTCTGTTCTGACCTGGAGTTACAGAGAAATTTAAATTCTAATAAGAGATTTGTAATGAGGAAAGTCATACCAATCACTCATACAGTACCAGGATTTGCAATTACAATACAAATACTTTCTTTCTGTATGTGTTTATTTTGCAGTTTGAGTCTATGGCATTCCTTTGGGGGTCTATACTCCAAGGCATGACTTTTTTATGGGAACATGACATTTTAAGTCTTTTAATGCAAGCTTCATATAAACCCTTAGCAGTGGTTACTGTCTGGAGCAGGTACTTGAATGGCACAGATTCATTGAAATGATTCAATTTCTTTCGAAAATATTTGGGATAATACATATTCCAGAAATCACAGCCGTTGAATTATCCAGAAATTAATTTCTCTCAGGGTGTATTTAACCCCTCATGGATGGCATTGTATGAAATGAGTTTGTAGTTCCCCATTTGCCTCTATTATGAGATGCTGTGGACACTATTTTATACATTTTAGGAGTGTCCATAGGAAGGTATGTTCTAGAAAGAGTGAACTTCTGTTTTGCCATTAATTTTAATAGGGACGTTACATGTTTACACTTGGTGCTCCTACTAGAGGAGAGGATATGATTAATCTAGGCTTATCACAGAAACTGAAACACATCTGGTTGGTGAGTCTACTGTGGGTAAAATGTTACTGGTACCGCATGTTGTAAAGCTCGGTATTTTCTCTCTTGGCCTGACTTTTTTTAATGTCTGAGTGTTAGAATCCATGTTGTTGCTGGTAAGGGAACGGTAGGTGCTGTGATTGACACAGTCAAAGCCTTGTACAGAGATACCATTGTAGCTGTTTGACAGTATTTTAGATGCCCTTAGTTAAAAGCATGGGAGGAAGTACTGCCAAGGGGAGGGGGGGGAGCAAGGATTTTTTCTTTGAGTTTGTGAGGTTATTTTTTGTTATATTGTGTTTCAGAAAGCAAGAAAATAACATTTACTGTATGATAAAAAGAGAAAGAGCTGGAGTAGATCCTCAGATCAGTTTGCTACCAGCAATCAAACAAAAAAAATGGAAAGAATTGTCTCCTCCTGATTGGAACCTTTCTTACTGTCTTATAATTTATCAGGCTACCTTTTAATTTCCACTGAGAGAAGGAAGTCACTTGTCATGCAGCTATTTTATTCTTCATTGCACAATATGCTCTAAGTTAGCAAATGAAACATGAACACTTATTGAAATAAATCAAGAATACGATTAACATGAATGTATAAACATCCAAACTATACTTTATCACATTTAATTATTGTTTACATCTTCCGCCTGAGAACAGTCACCCGTTGCTACCCAACGCAGAAACACAGCCACTAACTAGCAAAGAGAGGACATTAGCTAGCTAATATGATAAAGAAATAAATGATTATTTTGTTTATTTCTTTTGCACATTTATTTGAACATTTCCATCGATTGTACAAGCACTTGGAAACTGTCCAATCCCTAGTTCATCAAGCATTTACCGGTCTGGCGCCGGTCTGTGTCTTCTAGGATATAATGCCAGCGAACTCTTGTTTTTATGTCCACTATAACTACGCTGGGCAAACGTTCTGAGGTCAAATTCTTCCAGCACGGGGGTACCTTTAAAGCGGAGACGACGGCACCGACATTTTTTGGCGCGCCTTCTCTTTAAAGCCCTGGACAAATATGAAGACAGTACGTACAGTTATAATTCAAACGGAATTAAAAACTAAACATCCCAGTTACCATGGTGGTGCTTGTGATCATTGCGTTTAACCAACGAAACAGGGCGAAAAATCAGTCACATGACTTTGGGGCAGAGTTTCGAAAGCTTAACCTATCAGCAACAAAGCGAAATTTACACGATAGGCTACCTCAAACTGTCAGTTACACGACTGTGTATGTCGCTTAAGCCACTCCTATTTGGCATTTTAGTTATGGAGGCGAGAAGACGCCCCCCCCCCCCCTCTCTGGGTGTCTGATTTGCCGCCATCTTTAACTGTTCGGTGTCCGAATCGGAGTAGCTACGCGTACGAAATAAAGTTAATCCCAACTACAAAACATATATTTTTGTGGTAAGAGGGCGCAAAACATCAGTATTTACTGCTATTAATTACTGTACGATTTATAGTTGAAATCTGAGCCTAGATATAAAGTTAGATATAAAGTTAAAATCTCGACAAAGCAATGTAGGAAATACAGAGAAAATAAATCCTTTCTGACATCTAAAATCAGTTTCGATCAAGGTCTCTAAAACGAACAAGAAAAGAGGGTTTTCGGAGGGCAATTACGCTGTGTTTATATAGAATAAGTGATTTATGAGCAATCTAATTTCTTGTTCGTTTAAAACAGTGAAATGTCAGCTGCAAAAGAGCGCACCAGAAACAGCACTCTCTCTGCCTGTCATAGACGTTCAGGAAAGGCTGAATGAAGTCATGTCAAGTACAATAATTCGGTGATCAATAATAACAGCTGTAGGACAGTATATAAGGAGGATAAGGATTTTGAAGTTGACTCGAAATCTGATAGGTAACCAGTGCAAGGACTTGAAAACAGGTGTAATGCATCCCTGATAGGATTCTTGCTGTCATATTCTGAACATATTGAAGATTGCTCAGTGTGGATTTAATTTCCCCAGTGAACAGGATGTGCATTTATTAATTCTAGAAAAAAAGCCTTTCTTGATTTCTCTAGTTCTTAGTTTCTCTAGTTCCCTTTAAAATAAACTATTATTCCACAATTCAGAGTATTACATGGCCAGTATTTACACATGATATTTGTGATTTAAAGAAATTAACACAAGCAGCTTTTGGAGATTTAAGTGTTGGCTGAGTTATTGCAGGATAAAAGACTAGAGATGTTGGCAAGAAGAAGATAATTTGGGGAAAGCTGAGGAATACACTTATAACAAGAACACTTCCTAATGGGGTTAGGCATACTTTTGATGAAGATGATGAAGTTAACAGACTATATGTTTACATAGATACTGAAATAAGGATTGTATTTTAGATTATGTGTAGTTGCTGGCATTGAACTGTGTGTTGGATGCACATGAATTGAAGGAATGGACAAACATAGCTGATTCGGATCCACAGAGCCAGCATATTAAGATGTTTATAATTAGAGGCAATTTGTTTAAATAACTAGGTATGGATACTGATGTGCAAGAGAGGTGGAAAGGCTGTTTCCTTAAGCCAGCACTATAAAATATTTTATTCTCAGTGAGATGCTGCCATTTCATAGTGGGTTTCTAACACTGTGTATAGTTCCATCCACACAGTGCCTTTACTTCCATTTTTAATCTCTTTATCCAGTACAGAGGATTTGGAGCCTATTCCAGTAAGCAACGGACACAAGGCAGAATACACCCTGGACATAGCGCCAGTCCATCACAGGACAGACAGACACAAACACACACACACCAGGGCCAGTTTTCCCATAAACCAATTAACGTACCAGTATGTTTTGGAGTGCGAGAGGGAGTCATATCACACATATGGAGAAAAACCATGTAACCCAGAGAGAACATGTAAACCCCACACACACAGGATGGCAGGAATTGAACCTAGGACCCCAGTGCTGCAAGATAGCAATGCTAACCACTTCGCCACCATTATAAATGGATGGATATCTTAGTTATCTTTCTAGTTCACAGGTTTGCATGCATAATTTAATTTTGAAAGCCACTGAGACATCAGGTACTACTGTTGTATTTATGAAAAAGAAACAAAACAAAAAACATACTAACAACTGTGCCATCCTACTCCTTAGTTAATACATTTTATTATTCATAAACAGTTAACATTGTTAGCAAAATATTTTGAATTATATTTAACCCTATTTTTTCTTTAGTTTTGTATTTAACTCATTATATGATAGTCAGACTTAATGTATATTTGAACAATGAAAATATATTTTTACAACATTTTACATTAAGCATTTAAAATTAATATGGTTAATAATAGTAAACTGTAACATGCTGTAACTAGATCGGTTAAACTGCGAAGAAAATGCTTTCAGAGAAAATGTTTCAGGTGTGAAGAACATAGATCTCCAATGCAATTTCAACCAAACCTGTTCCCACACACCCTGCCCCCACTACCATTAGAATATACACAAAGCACTGAAATCTTTCGAGCTAACGATCAGGTGACCCGAGAGAGAGCGAGAGAAACACCAAGGGGTGCGGAACCAGGGAAATATTTACATGGAAAACGGGCGATCTCCCCAGACTGTCCGCCCGTTTCACTGTTACCTGGATACCTCTTTATTTAGAAGTCACTAACACTGATTTTTAGTTTAGAAGGATTCAAGTAGGGTTTTAGATGAAAGGCAGCGACCTTAATCAAGCCCAAATCATAATTGAACCCATTCAGAGCCTACATTACATTTTAGCGTTTCATTCTGAGCAGAAGACCCTCACACCTGAAGAAGGGGGAGGTGTCTTTCGCTGGAAATCTCGCCTGCTTCTACTTTACAAGTACAACCCACTCTCTGCTGGAGTGCTGGCTGTGACGAATTAAACCGGTTTCACAGGTTTCAATCACAGACCATGTGACATGGGAGTCAGGAAACTAACACACAGTGCCACCGGATTTGATAACGCTATAAAAACGCTATAAAATAATGTGACTAGGCACAGAACAAGTTTACAGCACAGTACAATAATAAATGCTGACCATGACTTTAGAAGCATAAATTGCCTTACACTCAATTTAAACACAAGCTGTCTTTAGCCCTCTAAGCTGGTTCATACAGAAATGTAGAGATCCAGGCTCAGAACACACAGCTTCATTAGCGAATACATATGCAGGACAACTAGAGAAGACGTTTTACAGAGGATGGATTTTTAGAAACATCCCATCAGTGACATCACTGAAGTCAACTCCTAGGTACTGTAACTGTTGTGTGGATAGTTTCACAAGAATCAGACAAAGGTTTAAGCATCGCTTGTTCTAGATAAAACTGCAAAAAAAAACCCAACAACCCATAATGTACTTCTTTGCGGCTCTGTTTGCCCAAATCATATATTCACAACGTGAAATCTAGAAAATAATATTACGTAACCAAAATCCGCAATATGGAAACATAACCTGTGTAATTGTTGATAGATGATGTACTCGTAACATTTTTTCAAGACGAACTACAACATTTAAAAAATGACTTGTATGTACTTGATATCTCTAATCAATCCACGGGTCCCAGCACAAAACGAAAGTAAAACGCATACCATTTCGCGCTTCTTATTAGTTGCTCAAAAGTAATTTGACCGTATGAAATGCATAATATAAACCTAGAAACATATACGTGAGCAGTACTTAAACACCGTAGTATCGGTGTTAAGACATACCTCTCAAATACTGTAAATCAAGTTTAAAATATCTCAAGACCGATTCTGGTCATAATGAAACCATGTTTCGTGTATGTTTTCTTTAAAGTACCGAGACCAGCCATATACTATATGTTTATGTTCCAAAATTAATATCGTTTATGGCCTTCACACGCGTTGCAGTATGCTCCTATTCTTTTTATGCTCAGCTACTAAGATTTCCCTTCAGTGGTAAAATTAGATATGAATATTCAATACTTAAACGGGCACAGTTAAGACATTAAATATACATATACATACTTCACATACATATACATATTTCATACGGTAATATGTTTATGTTCCTAAATCAATCTCTTTTATGAGCATGTGAAAGGCATGGTGAATCGATTCTCAAAAATTACTGTACTTTGCATGATTGGAAACAAATGCATGATTGCGAAATGCTGTGGTGTTACTTTTACAAAGACGGTCAATGAAAAAAAGAATGTTGACCAGGGCAATACTTTGAGTTTACACTTACAGCTTGTCCAAGGTCATTCATTATTAATACTATTAGTAATATCTTCGTTAAAGACTGATGGCCACAGCTCAAACATGAGAGGTTGAGCGTTATTAGCTCCACCTTGCAGAAATTCCGGATACTATTATTTTGCTTGTCGTATTATAGGAGAATTTACGGTAACTAGCGGTATTTACCGGTAGCTTGCGGTAGACTGCGTACAGCGTACCGCAAAATAATGCGGTATCGCCCGCGCATTTTGAATGGCTGCATCTGTAGATGGTGATGGTGTAGGTTTGGTCCGAGGGGGATGGCTAAATGTGTTCGCCAATCTCACTGCTTGTGGATAGAAGCTATTGAAGAATCTAGTGGTGTCCGTATGCTCTTATATCTCTTGCCTGAGGGCAGTGGGGTGAAGACTGTCCTCTGTGATGGCCAGAATTCTACCACAGCAGCGGTCCTCATAGAGCTGTTTAATCTCGGTGAGACCACAGCCGATGATCTTCTGGGCCATATTGACCATTCTCTGCAGTGCTTTCTTTCTCGCGAAGAGGTGTTGCCATACCACACGGCGATCCCGTTGGTGAGGATGCTCTCGATGGTGCAGCGGTAGAAGTTCACCAACACATATATTGGCATCCCCCATCGCTTTAGGCACCTCAAAATATAAAGGCGCTGCTGAGCCTTCTTCATGATAGAGTCAGTGTTCACAGTCCAGGTTTGATCTTTAGAGATGTGAATTCCCAAAAACCTAAAGCTGGTGACTGTTTCCACTTCCGTTCCATCAATACTGAGTGGGCTGTGAGTGTGTGGCCTGTGTCTCCTAAAGTTCACTATTAGCTCTTTCGTTTTCTTTATGTTCAAGTCCAGGTTATTGCTATGACACCACCTAAGCAGCTGTACGACTTCATGTCTTTAAGTGGACTCGTCATCATCACTGATCAATCCTATTATAGTGGTGTCATCTGCAAACTTAATGATGCGGTTGTTGCTGTGTCTTGCTGTACAGTCGCGAGTGAACAGGGAGTACAACCTTGGACTCAGACAGCAGCCTTGTGGGGTTCCAGTGCTTAGGGTGAGTGGTGTTGATGTTTTATTGCCTATCCGCACCACCTGTGGTCTCTCGATAAGAAAGTCCAGCAGCCAGTTGCAGACAGAGTTGCACAGACCTAATCCCCTGAGCTTTGTTACCACTTGACTGGGTATGATGGAATTGAATGCTGAACTGTAGTCCACAAACAGCATTCTCACATATGAGTTCTTAGTGTCCAGGTGTTCCAAGGCTATATGCAGAGCCAGGGAGACTCTCTCTCATCTCTCTCTTTCTTGGCACTAACACCTGTCATCATGAAGTGCTTCGAGAGGCTGGTCATGAAGCACATTAAGGACAACATTCCGAACACACTGAACCCATACTGATTTGCCTACCGGCCCAACAGATCCACAGATGATGCAATCTCAATTGCCATACACACTGCCCTATCCCATCTGGATAAAAAGAACACATATGCAAGACTACTATTCATCGACTCCAGCTCAGCTTTTAACACTATCATTCCAGAGAAACTAGTCAAGAAACTCAGTCCACTGGGTCTCAACACCACCCTCTGCAACTGGATTCAGGACTTTCTGGCAGGCAGACCTCAGGCTGTCAGGCTTGGAAACCACACCTCTGGCACACTAACTCTGAACACTGGGGTCCATCAGGGTTGAGTGCTTAGTCCATTGCTCTACTCCCTCTAAACCCACGACTGTAAGGCCAAACACAACACCAACTCCAATAACAAGTTTGCCGATGACACCACAGTTGTAGGTCTGATCACAGACAATGATGAGAGGGCCTACAGGGAGGAGGTCAATCTCCTTACAATGTGGTGTGAAGACAACAACCTCCCCCTCAACATCAGCAAACCATGGAGCTGATAATTGATTTCAGAAAACTGCAAAACAGACATTCCCCTATCTACATCAACGAGACTGAAGTGGAAAGGATCAGTAACTTCAAATTCCTTGGCATCCATATTACCAATGACCTCACATGGTCTCTCAATGCCACCTGCCTGATCAAGAAAGCGCAACAGTGCCTGTACTTCCTAAGACAGTTCAAGAAGGCTAAGATATGTCCCCAGATCCTCACTAACTTTTATAGATGCACTACAGAAAGCACACTGACAGGTTGCATCACAGTGTGGTATGGCAACTGCAGTATTGCTGCCTGCAAAGCCCTACAGCGGGTGATGAAAACTGCCCAGTCCATCATTGGTGTTGCCCACCCATCCATACAGGGCATATATGACAGACAGTGCTTGAGGAAAGCTCTAAGCATCATCAAAGACCCCACACACCCCAGCTACAGACTGTATGATCCTCTACCATCTGGAAAACGGTACCGGAGCATTCAGGCCCGGACTACCAGACTCAGAGACAGTTTTTACCCCCGCACTATTAAACTATTAAACCCAGCCTCTCTCACCTACGAGCTGAACCTCACAGTGCCTTCTTTCTTACCAAAACCTCAAACACACATTGAAATCTACCTCTACCTCACATGTCAAGAAGCTCACTCCTAATAAATTTCTATCCTTTTATTTCATTCTGTTGATGTATGATTTTTGCACATCTGATCTGTTGTTTTGCACGTTGCCTGTTGTTGTTTTGCACACTGCCTGTTGTGTCTGTCTTTCTTTTCTTATACAATTGTATTGTTGTTTTTTGTACTACTTATCGTCTGAGAGCTAGCTTAATAGCATTTCGTTATACCATATACCTGTATATGAGTATAATTACAATAAACTTTAACTTGAACTTATTCATTGCCAATCTCCACCTGTCAGTCAGAAAAAATTATCGTGATGCATGCTGATGCACAGACCATGAAAATTACTGATATTAGGAGATTAGCACAAAAAGCCTGGGAGTATGAGGTCCACTGTCCCTCCGAGCAAAAAAATTGTTAAACCGACTGTGTTCGCCATCAGAGCCAACAGGGTTAATTCCCTCTTGCTCAAAGGAGCGGAAGCTCCTGAGCCAGCTAAGCCCTGGCGCAAAGCAGGCAGACAGGACCGCACCAAGCATCCTATACGCCATGAGGACACCGGTGGAGGGAAAGGGCTAGAGGAAGCTAGCAAAAGGCTAAGCAAAAGGATTCAATAGCCGCTCGCCAGGCCAGGCTTGAACAGGTTTTATGTGGACAGGGACAAACTTTCCCCAAGGCGGCTGGAAACATGAATGAGCTAAGACTCTCCATCTCAGGAGAGCGCTACAGTGCCTCATCTCTCTCTCGGTGCCACCTGCCCTTTGACGGAGTGCAGTGGGCAGTATGTTATTTTCAAGCATCTGATTGGGAAAAATAGACCTGCTGATCTGTCCTACATCAGAGGAAGAGAACAGACTGTGATTTCTTCTGTTCGAAATATTTGTTGTCTTTATGAAATTCATGTATTTTAAACATTTTATTGAGAAGTAAAAAACATACAGTGTACACAATGATTCTAAGCTGATCACGAGGAAGAAAAATAACGTGTTTTCCGTGCACAAAAAGTTTTTATAGCTTTTGCTATAGTCATGCAATGTCTAAGTTAAGCAGGAACACATCATTATGTTTTATTTTTTTTAATTAAAAAAAATGTTTGCCCAGCCTACGGTGATTGGTCATTAAGGCCATAGTCTGTTCCATTCAGTTCCTTTTCTTTTACTATTAACGAGTCCTTTATGTTTATAATGTTCAATCAATAATCGGTCTTGGGCGATTTGTATGTGCGTTTTATCCTTCTATACGGTGCAAACGTTATTCCTTGTACGTTTTCTGCTGGTAACTTCAGTTGTTTGTGTATTAAGTCTTTAATATTTTTTTTCCAAATTGTCTGGTGTGCTTTTGGGTAGTCCAGAAAAGATTAGATTGTCATGCATTGTGACTGTATATCAAGAATACTTTCTCTCATCTCTTTGTTCTCTTTCATTACAGCATCCATTTGTGTGATGTATGTTTTGACAGTGTTCTTTAGGGATTCATTTTCCATTCATAGTGATATGTTCCTGACTGAATTCCTAGCTATTTCTCAAGCCTTGGATTTCTTTATGGAGAACTTTGATAAGTAATATTCTACCATCAAGAGCGGAAAGTTTGGAGTTTATGGACAGTAGTACACTCATCTCTACAGTATATTATCGGCAGACAATCCTTCTTTATCAGTGGAGGAATTTCCATTTGCCAGCTCTTTTACTTTTTGGTGTTTCCATTGTGCAAAGTCTGTTATAATACTAGTCGATATATTGCTCCAAATGCTCCAGGTCATTTTCGATGAATATTTTATAGTTCAAACTGAAACCTTTCAGGGTTATTTTAGAAGATTATCGAGGATTACATTCCAGTTGCAGTGAATTGAATTAGCACCCTCTGCACTCTTGCTCGCCTCATGCAGCCATATTGTCAGACAACTTCTAGCGTCTACTGGTCTGTAGTGGCTTTAAAACCATATGATATCATACTGTATATACAGTATATTTATACAGTATACGATCACACTGCAGTTCATTTTTGTGTACACTACTGTTTTGGTAAATCTGTGTATTTGACTTCATGGGATTTGTGTGTGTGGAAAATCAGGAGACGTAACCCGGCATGGAGTTTGTTTTGATTATACTATGAATGAGTTCCTGAGGCATATCACCCAAGTTTCAAAATTATAAAAAATAAACCTTTGATGAGTTTGCAAAAGAGACATAAGATACCTTTTGAGCAATCGTGTTATGACCAACAGCTCATTTTGCTTGAAGAATTTAAAATCTGTCTATATTTAATTGAGTAGAAAGTGACCTTGCTCTTACTAGCGGCTCTGTTAGCAGAGTTTGTGTTAACACACTGCACCATTTTGAATGGAGTTCCACCTTCTTTATAAACATTTTCTGCATCAAAGTCTTTAACTCAGTCACTTGCCATGGTTCCTTTGGAAAAACTTTTACATGTTATAACTATATAAAGTTTATATGACCTCACCCAAGGATAATTTCAGGTGCCCCAATATCTCCGCAATAGGGAAGATATTGTCATCAAACCAGCAGACAAAGGAGGAGATGTTGTGGTGTGGCAAAAAGACCTGTACATTAAGGAAGCCTCCAGACAATTAACCGATACTTTTGCCAACCAGGCAACAACAGGATCCTACCACTGACTACAAGAAGGAAGTGATATCCACTATCTCTCTTCTTATCAGCAAACAGGAGCTCCCCCAGGAGGTCTCATCGTCCAACATCCCCAGATATCCCAATTCTACCTCCGTCCCAAAACCCACAAACCCGATACCCCTGGACGCCCTATTGTCTCAGCTTGCAATTGTCTTACCACACTCATCTCTGCTTTTCTCGACAGCCTTATGGGACCGCTAGTTGAAATGCTTCCTTCATATATCAATGATACTAACCATGCCTTCTAACTTTTCAATGATTTCCAATTTCAGGGTCCAGAATGCTACATTTTTACCATGGAAATCATGTCTCTCTATACCGTCATTCCCCAAAATATCGGTCTTACAGCCCTCAAGCACATGCTAGACAACTGCACAGTGCTTGATCAACCCACCCATACTCTAGAGCATCTTGCAGAATTGGTTCTCACACTCAATGCCTTCTCATTTAATAATCTTTTTATCAGCAACTTAGTGGAGCCACCATGGGCACCAGGATGGGACCTAGCAATGCCAATATTTTTGTTGGCTGGGTAGAAGAATGCTTCTTTGCATCCTATACTGGCTTTGTCCCTGACCTCTACAAGTGATACGTCGATGACTGCATCGGTGCTGCTACATGCTCTAATGACCAGCTAAAGCACTTCATGCATCAATTCACTAACTCTCACCCATCCCTCAAATATACAGTTAACATATCTTCCACCACTCTTCTATTTCTAGACATATATTTATCTATTAACCATCCACGACTCTCTACCTCTGTCCATTACAAACCCACAGATTCACACAGCTTTCTCCTGTACAGCTGTTTTCACCCCACTCACACCAAAAACCCTCTCCCTTTTACACAGTTCCTCAGGCTACGATGACTCTGCAGTGGCGACATGGATTTCCAGAACCAAGTGCTCAAAATGCATTATTTTTTCATCAACAGAGGATACCCCTACCAGGTTATTGATAGGGCCCTCACCCGGGCCAAAAACAGCCCTCAGCTCCTCAACTCGATCAGGAACTCCCGGTCTCACAACCACATTCCCTTGATGCTTTCCTACCACCCTAATACACTTTCTCTTCCCAGGAACATCATTAACAACTACTCCATTTTACAGGACGATCCCACCATTGGTACCTTTTTTTCTGACTGCCCAATCATCTCTTATCGCCGACCACCCAATGTATGTAAACTTCTTGTTCACAACTCCCTCGACCACACTCAGCAATCATCCCCACAAGGCATCTTCGCCTGCATCACCAGCAAATACATATCTAACAACACACTCATTCAGAGCCCCTCAGGTCAATTCCAGATCACCCAGACAACATCTCCAGCAACCTCATGTACTGTAACTCTTGCAAACAATACCCAGCTCTCTACATTGGGGAAACCACACGGAGACTAGGAGGCCACTTCTGAGAACATGTTAGGGCTGTGAAAATCAAAGATTTCTCCAAGCCCATAGTTTCTCATTTCACTTCACACGGCCATGACCACACTGATCTCTCTCTGTTCTCAAAAAAGGGTTTCTCAAATCCCACAGCAGACAATAGACAACAGAAATGAAACTCATCCTGAAACTAGGTTCACACATCCCCCCTTATCTCAATGATAGACTTATTTTAATGTAATCTTCTCTATTCTCATGCAGGTTTTGACTTCACACCTCTCTCCACACCTCTCCACTTTGCACTTCCTCTCTGCCTCTCCCCTCTCCCTCATCCTCCACTTTTCCAGTTTTTGTTCTCCTGTGCTATTAAATCTTTGCCATCTATCTTGTCTTTCTCACACTTGAGGAAGGCTCTACAGACTAAACTTTGTGTTTCCTTTCTTTTCAGTATAGAATAAACCCGTTACCTGTTCCTTTGCAGCCTATGCATGCTGACGCAGCTACCTACTTGAACTATATAAAGTTTATATACTTTATAAAACACTATAATGTTTTAACTTTTTCCATGAATACTTGCTGTCATTATTTTTGTAAATGATAATGAAACACTTGTAGAAATAAGATAAAGTAACCATTTGTTTTTAATTAAGCTTGTTACTCCTGAGTGATGGTTTGGTTTAGTGGAAGTTTCAGGGTTTGATTCCCAGCAAATGCATGGATTGTAGTGTATTTCTAACAGATACAAACTCTTTCTTTAATAATATAATATTAAAGCTTTAGGGACTGAGAAGTGTCTCTTATAAAGATAAAGTTTGTGATACATGGCAGAATAAACACTTCTTGTTTCAAAGCAGAGACAATGTTTGTTGAGATGTGCTCTCCCTTGATTAGAAAACATTGTAAAGTTTACCTTGGTATACCTAGGTAAGTTGTGGGTTAATGATTGTAAATGGGTAGTACAGAAACACACAATATAAAATCAAATTAAGAGCACAGAGAACAACAAGGAGAGGGAACAATGAGAAACAGTGAAAGAAGAGAGGAGAGAAGAGCTGGAACGTGAAGCTTGCATCAGGCGAATGCTCCTACTTCATGATCATCCAAACAAAATCTGACTGCAGCTAAGTACAGTTCCAGCCATTCAAAATGCATGGTAAAACTCCATACTGTGCAAAATTACTGCAGATTAGTGCATTATACCACAGTACGTGACTGTCTGGCTAAAATTACCGACAGGCACCACTCGTGGTGCATTGGTTGTTAGTGAAACGATTGTTTCATTTAATCTCTTTATTGTGCATGTTTAAATTAGCTTAATATTGAATATTAATATGGAATTTTACAACTAAAGGGACATTTTGGTAGCTGAGCACAAAAATAACAGGAGCATAATGTCTCTGAACATCATAAATTATATTAATTTAGGAATATAAACATATTATGTAAGCTGTATATGGCTGGTATTGGCAGTTTAAATAAAAAATACAAATCAGGATTCCACATTCTTCATAAAGATTTTAAGAATCAAAATCTTTCATTCGGTTACTTACTGTGGTTATTTTGGAAAAGTTTTTACATACTACAGATGCAGCCATTCAAATAGCACAGTACAAACCTGTACCACGTGCAACTACGCACGAGCCACCGTGCCGTACACTGCACTATACGGAAATGTTAGTAGTTAAGAATAAAAAGAATAGGAGCATAATGCATCTGAAGGTCATAAACGATATTAATTTAGGAACATAAACACATTATGTAAACTGTACTGTATATGGCTGGTTTTGGTATTTAAAAAAAAATACACACCAGTATTCCATTTCTCCCTAAACATTTAAAGCATCAAAGTCTTACAGTACATGTGTTTTTTTTAACCGTTTTTACCTGCTCCTTCTGACCATATTACTGTACGTTTATATACTTTGTGACAAATGTATCGTTTTAACCTTTTCTGCGAATACGCTCGTTATCTGATTAAACAAAAGCATACTTTTAGAATTGGATTAATAGGGAATATAATATGGATTCGCTTATCTATATTTCTTTATTGATATGTGTTTTGCTGTTTCAGTATATCACATGACTTGCCTTTGTGGAGTGACAGCTTAAGTAAATGATTTACAGTATAAGCGTGAGGTCAGGTGTTCAAATCCAGCAATCGCTCTGAGTTTTCTTTTAACAAATAAACATTTCTTTGAAAAACTAAAATAGCAAATATTATTTATATTGACATTTTTTATATTTCTAAATATCACAACATGTTCGTACAGTATGTACACAGTGGTACCGCAGGGTGTAGGGAGCAAACCCGTGTGAGCCCGAAAGCCCTACATTAATGTGGCGCATTCGCCCCGGCGCGGCGCGGTTTTCGAACCCCGTGTCTATATAGTTTTATGTACAGGCTGTGAAAAGTTTCACAAGTAGAGGTCTTTAAAATTAGGCTGGGCAAACGATTTTTTTAATTCTTAAAAAATAAATAAAAAACTAGATATAATGATATGTTCCTGCTTAGACATTGCACAACTTTAAAAGCTATAAAAACAGGTTTCGATAGTTAATAACCACTTTTAATGCGCCAAAAATGGATGATTTTTCTTCCTCGTGATCAGCTTAGAATCTCTGTGTATGCTGTAAGGTTTTTACTTCTTATTTAAATGTTTAAAATACACGAATTTCAGAGAAACAACACACAGATGAACAGATCAGCAGGTCTTTTTTTCCCCAATCATAGGCTCTGAAAACAGCGTGCCGCCCACTGTGCTGCGTCAGAGGGGGAGGTGGCACCTAAAGAGGGAGGAGACGCGGAGCTCAGTATTGCACAATGGCCATTCTATAGCGAATGGCACCAATTGCATCTGCATTCATAACTTACTGTTTAGAATTAAACAACATAAATCATTTTCTTTGACCTCTAAGTCCATTGATTATTATTAAGCACAAGTTTCTCACCACTTAGACTTCTTTTTGATACCATTGTTAGACAAAACAGGAACTTATTGCACTTTCTAATGACATTACAGGTGGAAAGATAATTTAATTTTGTTATATGTTTTAGAAAAGTTTCATCTATACATACACCACAAAACTATTCTCGATTGTATTTCTGAATGCTGTTACATGAATACTTTACTTTTACATTAATTTAATTATTATTTTGGAAACATTTTTACGTGCTCCTTCTGACTATATTGTTTATATACTTTGTGAGAAAAGTGATATTTTAAGCTTTTCTGCGAATACGCTCGCTATTGGAGTAAATAAAAGCATACTTTTAGAATTTGATTCATAGGGAATATAATATGGAAACCCGTTATCTAAAGAGCATGCTTGCCAGTGCGGTGATGTCACCGAATTTCCCTCTGAATAGCTACTAAATAGGCAGTGAAAACATTTGTCTGTCTGTCTGTCTGTCCATGGGGTGAAGGGGGACTGTCTTTCTTTGGAAGGTACGCCTAATCTACTCTGAGAATGTAGGGGGGAGGAAAAGTGCCCGTGGTCTTTTCACTGATAAACTTGTGTTAACAAAAACTACAGTATGCTTAATAGTTGTTAAACCGGTTTTAATTTATTTTTCAACACAGCCAGCCAGCTGTGCATGCTAGAGCACCACAACTCACACTCAACCACATCACAGATAACAGATCAGTCCCAGTGTGTGAGATATTGCTGTTTGATCTGTGCTTGATCTTTGAGCTGAGTTTAATAGAAAGCTTATGTCTATTAATATAACTATCAAGTAGTATTAAAGGCAACTTTTTTGTATAGATGACACTTTTCTAAAATGTATTTTTTTAAAAAATATTACAATTGACATGCCTGTAGCTTTTTCACGAAACCTCCTAGAGCTATGAAAACACTTCCTGTGTGTTTACAGCCTTCACTATGTAATTTTTAAGCCATTTTTTTACCACTCTCGAATATTCTTCTGTCCATATTTTTGTAAGGGAAACACAGAAAGACTTCAAACCAAATACATTTTAAAGACCACGACTTGTGAACATTTTCACAGCCTCCACATAAAACAGTGATCATAAATCAGTGAGCTAAAATGGGATTTTTCTTCTTAAGTGATCAGCTTAGAATGTTTGTGTAAGCTATAAGTTTTTTTAACTTTTTGATTAAACATTTTAATCACTTTAATTTTGTAAATGCAACGCATTTTGTACAGATACAGTACAATCACATTCTCCTGTCTTCCCAAAATAGCAGGTGGCTGAGCAAATAGTGCACTGCCCAGTGAGCTCAATCAGAGAAGATGTAGTGCCGTAGTGAGACCGTTCTGCAGCTTGCAGTGTTTATGGCACTGAGCGTGTCTACCTTTAAAACTTAATAATCGAATGTGAATCATGTCTTTTAACTTGTAATCTTTTAGTTATCATTAAACACAGGTTTCTCACCATTAAGGTTTATATTTGAAACTATCATTAAATAAAGCAGGGGGTTATTGTACTTTCTAATGACATTACACATGGAAAGATTATACATTTTAATCGTTTTTAATTTTTTTTAAATAAATTTGAGAAAAGTTTTGTCTACACAAATATCACATACTATTTTCGATTGTTTTTCTGAGTGTTATGTCACAGTTCAATATTTTATATTAATCTAAATAAAGTCAGGTGCCTGGTGCATAAACTATTAGTAATCAATAATTAGTATTAAAATTCCCACTTTGAAAAATTGTTGTACTTCCACATCTTGTAAAAAACATTCATTTGCGAGACTGTTCAAACATAAGTTAAATCTGAGTATAAAAAAATAAGTAAAATACAAACATAAAATAAAAATAGAAGGTAAAATATAATTTAAAATTAAACCAGGGTTCACTTTTTTCTGTCTCTCCCTATTCTCTCTCACCTGCTGTGATTCAGACACAGAATGATTGAAATGGGGACAGGTCGGGCAGGCAGAGGGAAGGAGAAGGTGTCTTCCCACCTCTATGACTTAAATTCCTAAGGAGGAATAGCTTGAGCGACATACAGAGTTGAAAACATATGGTGCTTCAAAGGTACACTCCTGTCCCTTTGTTTGCCCACCAGCTAACATGCAGAAGCAAACTGAATACAAAATTTACTTGCAAGAATAGTGATTACAAACATTTAAAAAAACATAATTACTTTATAATGTTATACTGTACAGTGTATTAAAACACTCCATGGTCACTGCAATGTGAGTAACACTGCCCATTATTCCTCTTTGCCACAATTTCAAGGGGGCAAGGTCACGTAGCTGATTCATAGCTGGATACAATTTTATGTTGCCTCGTGAAAGCAAAAATTCAGATATTTCTCAACATATTTATTAAAAATATTAATCTCAGTAATCTCACTGTGCTAGTCTCACTGCACCACCCAGTGCTCACTCAATGTTCATACTCCCAGTAAAATAAAAAACTGTTTTCTGTATTATCACCTCGTACCAGGGGGGAAGGAAAAGTGCCGGCAGTCATTTTTTTCACTGTCCATCACTCTGCCCAATTCTCCTGGACAGACAAAGTTGATTAAAACTCATTCAAAAGGGTGTGGTGTGTTAACACAAACTCTGCTTAACAGGGCCTCTTGTAAAAGCAAGGTGGCTTTCTGCTCTGCTTAAATACATTTACGGTACAGACAGATTTTAAATTCTTCAAGCAAAATTATTTTTTTGTCAAAATCAGCTACTTTGCAAGCAATACACGACTTCTCAGAGGTACCTTTTGTCTCACGTGTAAACGCAACAAAGGTTTACTTTTTATAATTTCGAAATTTGAATTATATGCCACAGGGACTCATTATAGCATTGTAGTGAATATGGTTCGCACATGAAAATCAAAATACCATCCCCCCTTCCATCCAGGTCTAGCCTCCCACTTTTCCAAAGCCATATGGTTTTAAAGTATGAGTGAAATATCTTTTCTTACTCCAGTTATTAATCCAATCAAGAAAAAACACCAGTTTATCATGCATGAAATGTGATTTGTAACTATCTAAACCAGTTTTTTACAGCTTTTAGTCATGCAATGTTTGAGATAGGCAGGAATAGGTCATTGTATCTTATTTGTTATTTCATTTTCTTAAAATAAAAAAAAAATCCCCATCATGTTGATAAACTGTTCCTCGATTACTGGCAATTGTAAAAAATAATCCATCCTCCCTCATTTATTTAAAGATTTCTTGAAGAAATCCTTAAACACAAAACCATCACGTATAATAATCCATCCAGCTGGTTCTTCTACGGACCCGGTTAAAGTCCAGGCAGTGTACTATATAGTACAGTTTAAACTTTTTTTTACATTTTTAAGTTGTCGGCTGATTACAGGCTGCTGACATTTGGATTAAGACAAAATAAAGATGTTCTCATTTTGGGTGTAAACCTGAAAGAGATACATCATTGTTAGGAATCCCTGGTGGGAAGATACAAGGATCCTGTGCAGACGCAGGCACGGTTAATAGATGAGGCAGGCGAACAATCCAAAAACGAGAGGCAAGGTTTTGGTCAAAAGGCAAAAGGCAAATAGTAATCCAGGGAGATCTCTGGTAGCAAACAGTCCGAGGCGAGAGGCGAGGTGAAAAGTCGTAAAGGCAGAAGGGGAGTCCAATAACCAGAAAAACCGAGGTACGGGAAAAACCGCCAGGTAGAGCTCTCAAGGAGTAGACTCAATACCGAGCAGCGGGAAGCAGGTGAAGATGGTATAAATAGCACTGCGCACCGCACGGTGGAATGTGAGCCGGTGGTTTAACTCGTGCGGCGTCGTTTGTTAATAATCACCTGCTGCTGGGGCTGATTAGCTCGCTTACGAGTTGGTCTTGACTGCCTGGTGGTCGTGACAATCATGTTCACAATAAGCTATAATAGTGGACTTTTTTATGCATTTGGCTCTATGAGAAACAAACCGAAAGTAATGCTCTGATTGCGCTTTGAACCGCCTGGGTGCAGCTCACTACATTACAGTGCTCATTACCACTACAAGGACAATAGAAGTTTTTTTTTTTTGAGAAATGAATGTCAATATGTTCCCAAAACATCTTAAACTGCTTAATTACATGATTCCTTATTAATATAACTATCAAGTGATGTTAAATAACTACAACATTGATCTTTTTACAATAACAGCAAGTGGTGTTCTTACTACACATTCTTAGATAAAATGTTATAACTTTTTATGAATTACAGAATATAAGCTTAATAATGTTAGAACAAACACGTTAAAACCAGAACCCACTGTAAGTTACCAAGTTAAAGACTTTGATGCATAAAATATTTATGCAAAATTAAATTATTTATTATGAAGGTGGAAGGTTGTGTACTTTTGTCCAACTGAGCTATCTTACTTTTATCAAATTTACTGACTTTTTAATGTGTAACATGATGTAATACACAGTTTAAAACTATTAAAAGTCTAAAGAGTATACAACTTAAATTCTTAATTGGAAAAATATTGTCCCTCAGCAGTGACTGGGATTAGAAACCGAGCGTTTTCTGGCTACAGACCAAATGCTGTACATGAGACGTGAAGTTTTATTAGCTCCACCTGGCGGTTTTATATGTTTCTGTCTGTGTGTTTGCCCTGTGATGGTCAGGTGTTATGTCCAAGGAGTATCCTGCCTTGCACCTGTTGCTTGCTGGGATAGGATCCAGCTCTCCTGTACTGGATAAAGAGATTAGAAAGTGGATGGAACTAAAGATACTGTGTAACTATACAGAGTGATAGAAACCCACTATGAGATGGTAGAAGTTACTTTCTGGGGATACATTTTAAAGTGCTGGCTTAAGGAAACAACCTTTACACCTCTCTGTTTCATCAGTATCCATAGCCAGTTTGTTATTTGAACAAATTGCCTCGAAATATGAACATCTTAAGATGCTGGCTCCATGGAACAGCATCAGCTACTGTATATTTGCCTATTCTATTTATGTGCATCCAACAAACAATTTAATGCTAGCAACTACACAAAATCTAAAATACATTTACATTTAAAAATTTCAATTAAATTATGTATAATCCCATTTCAGTATCTATCTGTTTTGTAACACGTAGCTTTCTGTGATTTACTGTATATTCTTATATCTAAGCTTTCACAGGTGTTCTTGCATTCCTTCTACACTATGTCTGGTCATGATTAGCTTTTTTTCTGTTTGCTCATTTCAAAGTAACACCTGTTCCATTTCTAAAACTTTTTGCTCGTATGCATTTTTGTATTCTTACATCTAAACCATTTATTTTTTATCTGTAATACTTTAGTGTCCTAAATTTGAATTTTTCTTCATTATTTAGACTGAATTTCTTTATCTTTTGTTACTTATCCTACAGAAATCTTTAATTGTGAAGTTTCTATTCAGAATCTATACATTTATCAATGCACAATCAATTTTAAACTGTTATAAAGTGATTACTGAATTGCTGCACTTTACATGGCTTAATTTACCCTTTCCTGAACTTTTATGGCAAGCACAGCTAGTGTTGACTCCGGTGTGATCTTCTGCAGGTGACATTTCACTGTTTTAACTAATAAGAAATTAGATTGCTCAAATTTCTAATTACTTATTCCATGTAAACATAAAGTAGTTGCGCTCTGAAAATGTTTTTCTTGTTCCTTTTGGAGACCTTAATCTATATTGATTTGAGATATCAAAAAGCATTCATTTTCTATTTGTATTTCTGCTCCAGAAATATTACACGTTTCCAACATTCCTCTGTTTGTCGAGATTTTAACTTTATATATAGGCTCAAATTTCAACTATAAATCTTACACTATTCACGGTGAAACCTGATGTTTTGCTTTCCCTTACCACAAAAATTATATAAATGTACTCTAAAACTCTCTCTTACCCACTACGATCCGGACACAAAATGGCTAACAAGCAGACACAAACTAAATGACAAAATGTATATGAAAGAATAGAGATTACAAACATTTAAAAATAACCTACTTGCAAGATCGCAGTAATTCACTGTTATATTAAAACTAACACTCTGTTGGGAGGGACACTGCCCACTAACCCCCTTTCCTGAAAACATCACGGGGGCAATGTCACATAGATAATTCACAGCTGGAAAACAATTGTATCTTGCCTTATGAAACTGAAAATCCAGATATTTGTCAACATATTTACTTAAATTATCTGTCTAGGTAATCGCATTGTGTTAATCTCACTTAGCGCTCAATCTTCACACTCCCAGTATAATGAAAAACCCTATTTTTTCAGGTGTGAAATATCTGTTGTGACTGTTAATACAATGACAAATATAATTGTGATTCTCTCACAATAAAATACTATACCAACTATGTTCATATTTCTGATAATTGTACATATCAAATATTAGTATTGAAGTTTTTTCGGGTTTGGCGAAGACGGACACAGTGATTGAATGAAAAACGGCGCTTTTATTTTTCAGCACAGCAAGCACAACCATGAAAGGGGTGCGAAACCAGAGAATTATTTACACGAATCTGGGCGATCTCACCACTCCGTACACCTGTTTTGCAATGGGTCAGCTGCACTGGTCAGCTTTTCTAGTCCCAGCCCTGACCACTACTACTCCCGTCCTCCCCTTCGCCGTGTACCCCAGCCAGGTGCTCAGGTGAATGCGCTACAATATGAATAATAACGTAATAATATGAATGAACCTCCAGACCATCTCCAAGATGTTTGGAAAGAGCTCAGGAGGAATTGTTTCGTGCCAGCCAACACATTATCACCTTGATCTAGGGAGAAAGGAAATCAATCACTATCCCCAACCCCCACCCTCCAGATAGACAAAGGTGATGAGGGTGATAAAAATTATATCAAAAGGGTGTAGTGTGTTAACACAAACTCTGCTAACAGAGCCACTTGTAAGAGCAAGGTGATTTTCAATTAAATGAAAGCAGTACAGACAGATTTTACAGACTTTAAGCAAAATTAACAAAATTAGCTGTATGTCAGAATCAGCTAGTTTGCAAGCAGTACACGACATGTCAAAAAGTACCCTTTGTCTCTTGTACAAACTAAACAGAGGTTTATTTTTATTATTTTGAAACTTGGACAGTATGCCTCAGGGACTCATTCATAGTATAATCAAAACAAAGCCCCCCCCGGCCAGGCCTTGTCTCCTGCCATTTCACACATGCAAATCCCATGAAGTCAGATTCATAGATATATAGATAACAGTAGCGTACACGTCAACGAATGGCAGTGTGATCGTAATACTGTATAAATATACTGCATATACTGTATGATACCATATGGTTTTAAAGCCACTACAGTACAGTATGGGTGAAACATTTTTACAGGTGGTGGTTAAACACTCTACCAGGAACTGGATGGATACAGAGATATATATATATATATTTGCAGTTTCTTACTGAACGACCACCTTTACTTCGCTTTCTTTACCGCTCTCTTCCTGATCTCCCTCCCCCTGTCCTAGTTATGGCTCCCCATAAAGCTATTCAGCAACTGAACTAAAGACCTCCACACAACTCAAAAACATTTCAAACTGCTCAACTGAACAAAACTATGACAGGACCTAAGCTTACATTAATATTCCCTATTGTGAGGTATTAAATCAGCATTTCACCTTTTCTTACAACAGTAACGTCAAGTTTTCTTATTACGTATTGTTTGAAAAGGATAAAACATTGTAGCTTTTTATGAAGTATATAAACTTAATATAGTTAGAACAAGTGCATCAGAAGTTACCATGTTAATGCATAAAATGTTTATGAAGATGGTGGAAGACGGTGTATACTTTTAGATATTTTATATTTAGCTACCACTACCATCTACTGTATGTACTTTAGGTACATATTACATATGAGACCGTATGACTTTAAAGCCACTACAGTACAGTATGTGTGAAATATATTTTTCACAATCAAAATTTAAAGTTAGATCCTGATAACTCATTGCTGAAATTTACATTAAGGCACGATATAGATTATCTTAATGTGGATGTAAGCTTGAAAGAGGCACATCGGTTCACAACAAGCCACAGTAGAATAATAAACTATTTTTCATACTGGATATTGAACTGCATAAGATTTTTTGTATTGTTACTCTCTTTTTATAATTAATTATAAACTTAAGTATAACATTATTAAAAGTGATTTTTAATGACCAGAGAGAGTCAGAAGCACAATTAACGCAGCAATGAGTATTACCTCATGCTCTGAGTGGCTGTATCTATTGATTATTTTATTAAGAATGCATTATTAAAAAAATGATGAAAATCTTTTATCTTTAAATTGAATGTCATTTTTTAACAACTGAAATAATTTAAGGAAAATATTTTGACAGTGAATAGTTAAAAAAAAGTTTCATTGTTCATAAATATCATGAGCCAAGAGGGAAACATGACATAATTGTTACAGTTATGTAAAATTATGTAAAATAATTTCTTCTGCATCAAATTACCCTCATGGTACAAGGACATGTGGCCGCTGCAGTTCATACCCTTGCATTATCATGCAAATGCACTCATCTCTATGACACTTTACCTTTTGTAATGATTGGACAGTTAATGCCTCCAAATCACTTTCTTGGTCTATCTGAGAAATAAGGGGTGGGACTGCATTTACCATCTTCTGTGTCTCTTCCTGACTTTCATGTCTGATATGTTCCCAATGTTAGATGTTAAACTGAAAATAACATATTTTATTAAATTTAATCTCTATAGTGACCTAGTGGTTGTTTTATTGAAAATAATAATAATTATTATTAATTAATAATTGTTTACACTTATATAGAGCTTTTCTGGACACTCCACTCAAAGCACTTTACAGGTACTGGGGACTCCCCTCCTCCACCACCACCAATGTGCAGCACCCACCTGGATGATGCAACGGCACCCACAGTGCGCCAGAACACTCGCCACACACCATCTATCAGTGGGGAGGAGAGCAGAGTGATGAAGCCAGTTCAGAGATGGGAATTATTAGGAGGCCATGATTGGTAAAGAACAATGGGAATTTTGTCCAGGACACCAGGGTAACACCCCTACTCTTTTCGAGAAATGCCCTGGGATTTTTAATTTCCACAGAGAGCAAGGACCTCGGTTTTAAGTCTCATCCGAAGGACAGCACCTGTTTACAGTATGCATTATGTAAGACACATAACTGATAGACATGGGGTAGGTCCAAAAGATCAAAACCAATGACTTTCTGATGTAGTTTGACAATACTCCCAAGTTTGTTCTTACTCCTCAGTTTCAGATTCCAAAACCAGCAGATCGGGGCAAAAGTCAAAGCAGATTCAATAAAAGACTGATAAAACATAATCAACAATGAATTATCACTTTAAATATTTAAGCTTTCTAAAGGATAGACAAAACATAACTTTCATAACAAAATATAGTGCTTAGGCAAAACAAATGAATAAACAGAATATATAATGAATTCCATTCTAGATTCATGTCAAAATTTAATTCCATATGCTTTCTTAATCTTGTTAAGTGCACTGCAGTATCATAGTAGTTTTTCTTATTAATAATTCAATGTCTTGTTCTAAAGGCTTCTAGACACACTGACACACTCACATCACGAGCAATTTTCCCAGTAACCAATTAATGTAGCAGTATTTTTTTTCACTGTGAGAGGATACAGGAGCACCAGGAGGAAAACCCACATGAACAAAGTGAGAAACATACAAACTCCATGCAGATAGAAGTCCAGAATTGGACCCATAGTCTCAGAACTCTTGGGCAGTAATGCTAACCACTGTGCTACCATGACATCCATTAGTGAAACATAAAAACATCTCCTCCTATCATTTCACTTTAATTATGTATGTGTTATTTAAATTTAAAAAAGAAATAAGATTATGCACTTCCCTTGACTTTTGAATTTTTCCTATACTGCAGTGGAAGCTGAAGCAATGTGTACCGTGACTCTGCAACTTCAACCTACTTTACAATGTAAGCTTTAACTTACATTTTAAAATATATTACTATATAGACAAATACACTTATCAAGACTCTTGGCCACCTTAACATAAAAGGTAGTAACAATGATATAACAATGAACAGCAATATGATAAAAGCTAATGACTGAAAGAAAAAATAAAAATATAGTATTCTGCAGGCAGAGTTTAATATACATAGTTTAGTTACTTTTACCATTTACAATTGCGCTTATATTAAATTTAAATCTCTTTTGATTATTTTAATTTTTCAATATGTGCTTTCTTTACAATCCCATGTGGTCTTTACCAAATTCACTGAAGCAAAGTTTTTAAATCCTGTTTATATAAAAGTATTATCTTAAATGTATCTTAAAAGTGTAGTATAGGTGTGGGAACACAAAGATCAAATACCAGCAAGGGTCTTATTTGCTTCAAAGACCAATTCTGTGACCAAGACTAGTGACTAGTTAACACATTTAGATCTTAAAATAGTTTAAAAGCAATATCAATCTGCACATTTCAATTAAATTAGACTCCTTCTATTGGTTGAACATTTCCTTCAATTCATACTGATCTCCTTACACAGTATGTGTGAAAACAAATCTGGCAACTGCCATTTTGAAAAAAAGAATAACATGTAATAATGCATTTGCCATAGTTAATGCATTAGTGAAAATTGAAAGTGAAAATTTTTATATTCCTTATGGTTTTTAGTGTTAAACCCAAGTTATGTCTCCCTCAGACATATTGTATATTTCCTTAAAGGAGCTAAATTTATAATAATAGATTAACAGACTTCTATCTTATGCAATCAATTCTGTTTCTAAGCAATCACATTTTTAAAAGATCAGAAATAATTATTTTGTAAGCAGAATAGAAAATTACAGTAATAACTTTCGATGAATGCATTGATTTTTGACACCTAGTGTGTTCTTCTAAAGAGCTTTTTGGTGTCATAGAGAAAGCTCACAGGAGTCCAGAAGTAAAAAAAAAAAAATCCTAATTACCAGAAGGAACCCATTAAGTATAAATGCATCATTATGTTAACAATTAAAACAATTAACTGTACCCTGAGGCTTGCATGTAGATGTAGTTTCTTTTTGTCTAGCTGAAGAAACACAGTGCAGAATTCCAGCCAACTATTAAGATATAATCGAATGGAAAGGACTCCTCACAGGACTGAGGTTACCATGAATAAAGACAGCAGCACAGGAGACTCTCATTAAATCCCAAGGAACAGTTGCAGTTCTGATTTTTCTCTGTTGATAGGCAAAAAAATAAAAATTGAGTTACTTTATACAAATATGTAGTGGTTTTGTTTTTCATTTCTGTTAACACTTATAATCACTGGTTTCTGTTTTTGTATTCTATATTCTTGATTTTGAATTGCCACTTTTCCATACAACTCAATTCTTTACAGCAAGAGAGAAATGAAAGCTTTAATACATGGTTCCTTCTAAACCTCTACCATTAAGCCATCTATCAGCTTCTTTTCTCAATGCAAGTTCAGAATTAGGCACCAAGTGAAAAAAAATGTATCCCATTGTAGTGATGTGAGGATTTTAATTTACTGTAACAATCAAAAACTGTCTTGAGTACCTGGTGTCTATTTGGAATGAATCAAATATAATAATTTACAGTCTTACACATGGATTCTAAATACACAACATAAAATTAATTGATATTGTTGCAAATGGGAGATTACAAAACTGGTAAAAATCAGCAATTGACCAAGCGTATTAGTCAATCTGTGAAATAAGTATTCATAACCCCAAACTTGTACATGATTTCTAACCATATACCTGAGCGGCTGGTATAACTAAATGCATGTGAATTCTTTATTCAGCTCAATTTCAATTCAATTCAAGGTGCTTTATTAGCATGACCGATAGGTACAGTCAGTGTTGCCAAAGCAAATAAAAATAATAAAATTAACATGAAACAAAAAATAAAAGTAAAATAAAATCTACAGACATATTACAAAAATTTACAACAAAGACATATCATAAAATATTTATATATACTGTAAACATTTTGAGCATTATTGGGAGACAGACTCATTGTTCCTCAGGCTGTGACAGGAGATTACATACTGGGCTGCCAGTTCAACTGAGTTACCTCCTCCCTATCCCAGTAGAATTGGGACCTGTTGTGATTCTGGCAGGTGTGGGAACTCTGGGATAAGATTTCTGAATTTAGGGAAGAATGTTTCTCTAATCCGAGAGTATTAGTCTGTTAAGGGTTCTGTAGCATTCCAGTTTAAGTTGTGTGTGAGTGTGTGTGTCCCAGTGTGTGAAATATTGCTGTTTGATCTGTGCTGTCATGTGGTTGAGTCTGAGTTGTGGTGCTCTAGCAGTGCTGTCCTGATGCTGGTTAGTGTCGGTGTGGCTCAGGTCAGTGAGCCTCAGGACCAGTTGGCTCAGGGGGGTCTGTTTTGGGCTCAGCTCTTGGCTCAGCAGGGCTTTGTGGTGGTAGGGGTTTTGGTAGCTGATTTTAGGTGTAGCCAATACTTTAATACTCTTTTCTGTATGTTTATCAGTAGTGGATACTGGCGTAATTTGGCCCTTCACCCGTTGTTGGGTGTTTTTCTCTGCACACGGAGGATGTTTCTACAGATCTCTTTGTGCAGAGTATCTGTGGGGTGTTTGTCCCATTGAGTGTACTCCTGGTCTGTGAGGGGACCCCACACTTCACTGCCGTATAGGGCAATGGGTTGGATTACACTTTCAAATATTTGGAGCCAGATTCTTGTTGGTGGGTTGATGTTGAAGAGCCTCCTTCTTATTGTGTAGAATGCCCTGAGTGCCTTCTCTCTCAGTTCCTTCACTGCCAGGTCAAAACTCTCCGATGAGCTGATGGTGAGACTGAGATACGTGTAGCTGGATGTGTGCTCCAATGTGTTGTTGTTGAGTGTGAATTTGTACATGTTTCCCTGAGGTCTGGCTTTCTTCTGGAGAACCATAACTGTGGTCTTGTCCAGATTGACTGTCAGCGCCGAGGTCTGACAGTACTGCTCCAGCAGTGCCAGGTTCTGCCGCAGCCCTTGTTCTGTGGGTGACAGCAGGACCAGGTCATCTGCATAGAGCAGGAACTTGATTTCTGTGTCGTGTAGTGTGAGACCGGGAGCTACAGACTGTTCCAACATTCCTGCTAATTCGTTAATATAGATATTAAACAGTGTTGGGCTTAGGCTGCAGCCCTGTCTCACCCCACGGCCTTGGGTGAAGAATTTGATCCTTTTGTTTCCAATTTTCACTGCATATTTGCTCTCTGAGTACATTGATTTAATTATGTCGTACACTTTGCCCTCTATGCTACTTTGGAGAAGTTTATAAAACAATCTCTCATGCCAAATCGAGTCAAATGCTTTTTTGAAATCGACAAAGCAGGCAAATATTTTTCCTTTGTGTTTTTGGTGGACGTGTTTGTCTATCAGTGTGTGTTGGGTGTAAATGTGATCAGATGTTCGGTGATCTGGTAAGAAGCCAATCTGACTCTTGCTCAGGACATTGTGTTCGGTAAGGAAGGACAGTATTCGTGTATTCAGGATACCGCAGAATACCTTCCCCAGGTTACTGTTCAAACAGATGCCCCGGTAGTTGTTGGGATCGCGTCTATCTCCACTCTTATAGATGGGCGTGATCAGTCCTAGGTTCCAGGCCTCGGGGAAACATCCGGGTGTCATGATGAGATTGAGGAGTTTGAGCAGGGCTTGTTGCAACTTTGAGCTGCTGTGTCTCAGCATCTCATTGTTGATTCCATCTTGGCCACAAGCTTTGTGTGGTCTGAGGGCCTGGAGTTTGTCCAGTAGCTCCTGCTCAGTGATTGGGGAGTCTAAGGGGTTGGTTGTCTTTGATAGCCATTTCCAAAATTTCGAGTTTTTCATAACTGGTGTTTTGGTCTGATTGATTCGTATTTGGGAGCTTTTCATAGAGAAGTTTGCCAGATTAATCCATTTTGAATGGCCAATAGTTCTGGTTTTGATTTATTTAAATTGTTCCACTTCTCCCAGAAACAGTTCTGATTTAGTGACTCCTCAATTTCTGCAAGTTGTTTGTTTATGTATGTGTTTCTTTCCTTTATCAGTGTGTGTTTGTAAAGTTTTACAGTGTCACAGTAGCTGAGGCGTAGATCTGTGTTGTGTGGTTGTCTCTGTTTTTGATTTGAGAGTTTTAGTAGAGTATTTCTGATGTTTTTGCACTCCATATCAAACCACTTTTCTTCTGCTTTTGTTTATTGGTAGTTTATTGATTTAGTTGTTTTTAGCTTAGATTTTAATGCTAGTTTGTGAAATAGGTGATTTACTTTTTGTATGGCCAAGTTTATGGCTAATTTGTTGGTTTGATACTGAGTGTTTAGGAATGTGTCCGACAGTTTCTGAATTTCGTCATTGCCCAGTACAGTTCGTATCTGTCTAAGCTTACTGTGTCCCATCTGTATGCCTGGTTGAGGTTGTACAGCAGGCTGGGCTGTGTCAGTGTGTCTCTGTTCTGGTGTGCTCTCTTCATGTAGAGTGTGATCTGGCTGTGGTCGGAGAGAGGAGTTTGTGGCCTGACAGTGAAGGCACTGATACAGGAGGGGTCCAGGTCGGTGATGGCGTAGTCCACCACACTGCTGCTCAGAGCTGAGCTGTAAGTGAACCTGCCTAGAGTGTCCCTTCTGGTCCTGCCATTGATGATGTACAGGCCCAGCCCTTGACAGAGCTGGAGCAGCTCACACCCAGTGCTGTTGACCATGGTGTCATGGCTGCACCTGTGTAAGTTGACCGGTGTGTGGTACAGAGGGGATTGTCCGAATTCATGAGTGTTTCCCTGTGTGCTGGTGAAGTCCGCCAGTGTTCCTGTTCAAGCATTGAGGTCACCACAGAGCAGCACGTGTCTCTGGCCCTGGAAATGACCGATCTCCGTGTGGAGACTGGGGAGAATTCCCTCACTGTAGTAAGGGGATTCCGAGGGCGGGAAAAATGGAGCCTACATGTATATCCCGATCCATAAAATGCACCCTAATCAGGAAAGATTTTTCTAACTGAGGTATCTTTTACCCAGGAAACCCAAATTCCCTAAAAACACAGAAAAGCATGCTCTCTCTAACAGGGTGTAAATACATAGCTCCAGTCAGGTTTTGTTTGGATGATCATAAAGTAGGATCTCTCGCCTGGCGCAAGCTTCAAGTCCCCACTCCTCTGGACTGCTCTTTCTTCTCCCTGCTCTCCTCATTTCTTCCTTCTTCTTCCCGTTTCTCTCCTCTACTGCTCTTAATGTGATATCATACTGTGTCTTTCTGTCCATCTCCTTTGTAATCATTAATCCATAACTTGCCTAGACACACTAAGATAACCTTTACTATTGTTTCTGCTCAAGGGATCCCCCCTGACCTCTGCAAACATCCTCTCTGCTTTGAAGTTAGAAGTGTTTACTTTTCCCAGTGTCACAAACTTGATCTAAAATCTAAGAGACACTTCTCAAGTCACCAAAAGCTGTAACAATATAACACTATAAAATCATAACATAACAAAAAATGTAATAGAACATTTAGCCAGCAGCCATATCACCCTGCAACTCACAACTGGCAACCCACTTAAGCTAAGCAGGTGTGAGCCTGGTCAGTACCTGGATGGGAGACCTCCTGGGAAAAAACTAAGGTTGCTGCTGGAAGAGGTGTTAGTGGGGCCAGCAGGGGGTGCTCACCCTGTGGTCCACGTGGGTCCTAATGCCCCAGTATAGTGATGGGGACACTATACTGTAAACAGGTGCCGTCCTTCGGATGAGACGTAAAACCGAGGTCCTGACTCTCTGTGGTCATTAAAAATCCCAGGGCGTTTCTCGAAAAGAGTAGGGGTATAACCCCGACGTCCTTGCCAAATTTCCCATTGGCCCTAACCAATCATGGCCTCCTAATAATCCCCCTCTATGAATTGGCTTCATTACTCTGCTCTCCTCCCCACTGATAGCTGATGTGTGGTGAGCGTTCTGGCGCACTATGGCTGCCGTCGCATCATCCAGGTGGATGCTGCACATTGGTGGTGGTGGAGGGGAGACCCCATTACCTGTAAAGCGCTTTGAGTGGAGTGTCCAGAAAAGCGCTATATAAGTGTAAGCAATTATTATTATTAACATATCTGTGAAATTATTTTATGTGATACAAGTTAAAATACATTGACTATTACATGTTATGGTCTTCCTTATAGGTTTTATCAATCCTATTTAATTACATCACATTTTCTCAGATACAAATAAATATGGATTTATTATCATGAACTAAACATCATACATTTGTTTGAAGCAACAGTTCAACTCTTGAGAATAATAATATGGATAGAGAAGTTTTAAATCTTCATTGCATTTGCCAAACATCCTTGATGATTTTTAAATTCCCACAGAGATGATGGAGCCGGGCTGGGTTTGTCTGTGGTCCAATTTGACAGCTGCTTGCAATGTGCAGGGATTGTCCTGGTGCACAGAAGGATACATTTGCCTAGTATTAATCTTCAGGTGCTAGCATAGGCCCTCAAACAGCTCTGCCAGAATTTAGTGTCTTACTGAACTTCGGTCTTTAAAAAACAAAAACAGTTTTTACACATTTGTGTTCTTGGGTGGGTCTATCTAGACAGGTGGTAGATCTCGGTTTGTCCTGGCTGTAGTTTGTTGCTGAGTATGCTGGGATATTCAGAATATCGACAATATGACAGAATCCAACTAAAAAATAACAGCGGATTTGCAAACACAAGATATTCTATTGCAGAAAGAATATCTTAGGCAGACAGATTCCCTCAGCGTAGCTTCTTGGAGAAATGTCCTGACTCAGATTGCTTGCTGTCACATGGTTAGAAAAGTCAGGTTGCCAGCTTAGTTTGGTGGAAACTCTTCCTGTGAAAAGTTTCTGTGATATGTGACCTTTCCAGAGACAAACACATTAGCGTAGCAATAAGGTTAAGATATTAAGGTTTTATAAATGCTCTATTAATGATGTACTGAAAAGGATTCATAGTTTATTGAAAATGAACAAAGTATTCATTAAGGGTTAACAGAGGTATTCTTAGGCTTTTATTAACTCTGATTTCCATGCTTTGTAAATGTTTTCTTAAAATGGATCAAACACAAACTCATACATTATACATTCTGTGTGACACCTCATGTTAACTGTGAACCTATTTATGCTTATTAATGCAAAATCATATTGCAGTAAAATATTAATAGATATTAATAAAGCCTTTGTAAACCACACATTAAATGTGCCAATAATACATACCACATTTTCAAAACTTCTTTTAATGACAATAATTGTAATCACTGTATTGGTTATAAAAATATTTGGCAAATACAAGTACAAAAATAGAATTCTTGGACAAAGTAACTGTACAGTATGTTAATAAAAATGTATTTTATACAGAAATTTAATTTAACAAATACCCTATATTTTCAATAACAACCCTGAGGCACAGTTACAAAGTAAACAAATATAAATACTGAAAGGATAGAAAAATCTTCCTACAAGAAAGGTGAGCTTAATAATTTCAAAGCCATGGGTAACTTACAATGCTTCAGATTTCCTTTTATTGTTACCAATGTACAGGTTATTTTTGTACAGATCTCAGAAGTGGCATAAAATGAAAAATATTGTGAGAAACAATAACATGGTAAATTAATAATGTATAAGCCATTTAAATGCAGTGAAACACCTTTAACTTTTGACCTATTTCAACACTTAACAGCAAGTATTCTTCTTCTTCAGATGAATTAACTTGCTTCCATTTTCATTTGTTCAATTTGGATTTTATTTCACTATCTATTACTGTTGAACAGAGCTTTGCAAAATCGAGCTGCTTTGTTCTTCTGGTATGAGACTGTAAAACCTCATTGTATTTCTCAGGTGCACTAATTGCTAGCTCTGCAATAGCAGCTGTTGAAACAATTGTGTTCCTGTCCACATTCATTGTCTATAATGCTTTCTTCATCGTCCCCTTCCTTCAAAATAATTTCAGAACCTTCTTGTATCGTAGCACAACACTGGAAGGAGCACTTACTGCAACAAAATGTTGGAAGGTGACGTATTTACCGAGTAGGGTAGAGAAATCTTACACAGAGAAAAACAATTAATTCATAAAGGAATTATATCTAGTAGGTTTCTGTCATGACTGGTTCTCAGAGGCAACACCTTTACTACAACCCAAAAAAATGTTCCTTCTTTCCATAACTTTCACTCATATTCAAAATGATTATAAAATCACTTATCTTTAAATAATTTTGACTGTTTTAATTGAAGACAGTGTTACAGGCACTGACAATAATCCTGTAACAGGTGCAGAAAGTTCCCCTAGTTAAGGTTTTAAAAAGATTCCTAATAAAACGGCTACTGGTGTATTGTAATCCACAATAAGTTAGAAGTGGTATCCAACATGAGGAGTCAGCTGAAATATTGCATATTCAGATAATAAGCTGCCACCTCCACATGTTGGTCAATGTTTCAATCATCCTTGCCAGGGAAGTGACACTTACACTACCAGTAAAAAAATATTTCAAGCCACGTACAAAACAAACATTTTTCTTGTATACAGCAGCCACATTAGTATTTACCTCTCTTACTGCCTCTATGAACTTCACTCTTGTTCCTTTTCTTTCCAAGTCTCTTTTTCTTGTGAGAGAAATCAGAAGAGGATTCAGATGATAGCGAAGAACTTGATGTGTCTTCATCTTCTGATGATTCAGTTGAAAGAGCTGACATTCTTTTTCTTGCTGTGAAAAGCAACAAATGTTATTTAAAGATATTAAAAATATTAGACGTAATAAATATACAAAAGACAAATGCTTATTGAAATTGAAATTAAATCTATATTGTGATGCATTTATTGAAACAGACTTTACAATGCAATTGCACATCATTTACATATGTATTACAACTGTATTATTTAGGTATTTTTAGTAAAGTGTTGTCCTCATCAGCTACTGGCATAGTAAAGTAATAATAACCTTACCTACATGACACCAAAATAAAGAAGTACATACTGCACACATGCCACATAAGTATAAGTATGCTGTAACCTTTATCAATAGTCCATCAACATGCTTTTAGCTACACCATACAGTAGAATTTACTTTGTATTTTTAAGTTGTAATGTTTTTTATTTTATTGGGGGGGGAGTGATGGTAGAAATTCCAATTTTATAGTTCAGGTGGGTACAGATGCAGCCATTCAAAATGTGCGGACGATACCGCATTATTTTCCGGTATGCTGTACGCAGTCTACCGCAAGTTACCGGTAAATACCGCGAATTACCGGTAAATACCGCTAGTTACTGTAAATTTTCCTATAATACGACAAGCAAAATAATAGTATCCGGAATTTAAATCTAATAATCTAATAAAGCTCAACCTCTCATGTTTGAGCTGTCGCCATCAAAATCTTTAACGAAGATATTACTAATAGTATTAATAATGAATGACCTTGGACAAGCTGTAAGTGTAAACTCAAAGTATTGCCCTGGTCAACATTCTTTTTTTCATTGACCGTCTTTGTAAAAGTAACACCACAGCATTTCGCAATCACACATTTGTTTCCAATCATGCAAAGTACAGTAATTTTTGAGAATCGATTCACCATGCCTTTCACATGCTCATAAAAGAGATTGATTTAGGAACATAAACATATTACCGTATGAAAACTGTACTGTTTACAGTATGTATATGTATATTTAATGTCTTAACTGTGCCCGTTTAAGTATTGAATATTCATATGGAATTTTACCACTGAAGGGAAATCTTAGTAGCTGAGCATAAAAAGAATAGGAGCATACTGCAACGCGTGTGAAGGCCATAAACGATATTAATTTTGGAACATAAACATACAGTATATGGCTGGTCTCGGTACTTTAAAGAAAACATACACGAAACATGGTTTCATTATGACCAGAATTGGTCTTGAGATATTTTTAACTTGATTTACAGTATTTGAGAGGTATGTCTTAACAGCGATACTACGTAAATACTGCTCACGTATATGTTTCTAGGTTTATATTATGCATTTCATACGATCAAATTACTTTTTATTTTCTAAATTTCACGTTGTGAATATATGATTTGGGCAAACAGAGCCGCAAAGAAGTACATTATGGGTTGTTAGTTTTTTTTTTTGCAGTTGTATCTAGAACAAGCGATGCTTAAACCTTTGTCTGATTCTTGTGAAACTATCCACACGACAGTTACAGTACCTAGGAGTTGACTTCAATGATGTCACTGATGGGATGTTTCTAAAAATCCATCCACTGTAAAACGTCTTCTCTAGTTGTCCTGCATATGTATTCGCTAATGAAGCTGTGTGTTCTGAGCCTGGATCTCTACATTTCTGTATGAACCAGCTTAGAGGGCTAAAGACAGCTTGTGTTTAAATTGAGTGTAAGGCAATTTATGCTTCTAAAGTCATGGTCAGCATTTATTATTGTACTGTGCTGTAAACTTGCGCTGTGCCTAGTCACATTATTTTATAGCGTTTTTATAGCGTTATCAAATCTGGTGGCACTGTGTGTTAGTTTCCTGACTCCCATGTCACATGGTCTGTGATTGAATCCCATGGAACTATGACTTTATTTTTTAACAAACATTTCTTTGAAAAAATGAAATGTTTCCCTTGGTCAGAGATTAAATAAAACCTCACTCGCACCAAACAAATTTATATTTCTAAATATCACAACATGATCGAATTTAAGTCTTTTTAATAACAATGAATAGTCACCTATGCGTTACAAAATAAACATTTATATTGATTTGAATCGCGTTTTGATTTAAATCGTAAACGCGTGTTTAAATATATGTGTTTAAAGGCGATATACTGTATAAAAGCGCTGATTCTTATGGAGTGTGTTCCGCCGGGGATTCAAAAAATTTATTTTTTTTAATCGCGTATCTAAGGAAAATTGCAGTATAACTTTGTTCATGCACAAACGGTGGCATGTTACATTATAATTTGGGTGTCTCCTCTTGCCAGAAAGCTCTAAATTGCATTTTGAGTGCGGTTTTTGACTTTTTCTAAATTGCAACCCATAAATAAAGCTGATAAAGCTTAGACTAACTGTATTCTAAGCTGTATTACAACAGCACATTGGACAATGCAACGTAAATTGCAAAAATGCACTTGGAATCTGTCCAAGCCCTCCTACGAAAATTATTTAAACTGCGACACTGATCATTCATCTCTAAATAAACTTTATTTTATATAGCGTTTTAAGCGAATAGGTAATTAGATTGCTCATAAACCTAATCGCTTTTTCTACATAAACACAGCGTGATTGCTCTCTGAAAATGCTTTTCCTTTATATTTAGGCACAGATTTCAACTATAGATCGTATTATTATAAACTTTCTTGGAAAAATGTATTTTATGTCAACCATGTTTGCTATTAATTCATTTAGGGCTAAAATACGTTCATTGTCTTCCAATCGAGTCGAGTTGACATTGGAAGCTTGCCACTCCCGGACTGTTACACCAACGCGTTAGCATGTTAAAGCGATTTCATTGAGGAGCCCAGCTACCAGTTAACACTGTACTTCCTACTTTGAAAATACCTGTGAAACCGGTTTAATTCGTCACAGCCAGCACTCCGGCAGAGAGGGGGTTGTACTCTTAAAGTAGAAGCAGGCGAGATTTCCAGCGAAAGACACCTCCTCCCCCCCTCAAAAACCCAATAAGAATGAAATCGCTTTAACATGCTAATACATTGGTGTAACAGTCCGGGCGTGGCAAGCTTCTAATTTCAACCCGACCACGGCGAAAGGAACCCTTCTTTCATTTGAAGACAATGAACATACTTTAGCCCTGAATGAATTAATAGCAAACATGGTTTACATAAAAGCCCTTTTAGCCTTTGTCACTAATGAAACAAAGGTCACTAGCCTTTGTCACTAATGAAACCACTAAATTAAGACTTAAAAATAAAAATCTTAAGATTTTTAAAATACATGACTTTAAAATTTATTTGAAAATAAAAAGGGGCATAAGGGGCGGGGCTATGGAAATGAGGTCTGTTTAGGAATGTGGAGTTACATGTTCTGGCTGTTTGTGAAATATCGTTGTTGAGTATGGAGTGTTGAGGTATTGATTTTGTGTAATGCTTTATGTTGAAAATTGAGGTGGATTTTGTTTATGATAAAGAGGATAAACTGGGATGGGAGGAGGGTTTGGTTTTGCATAAGGGGCGGGGTTATGATAATTGGAGGAATTTGCGAGAGTATAATGGTTTGATATATTTGATTTTGTATTGTGGTCGTTATCTATGTTTTTGGTTGGTATTATGTTTATATGGTTGTTTTTGTTGGTTGGTTGTTATTATGGTTATTAATAATACGATCTATAGTTGAAATCTGAGCCTAAATAAAAAGAAAAAGCAAGTGATTAGGTTTATGAGCAATCTAATTACTTATTCGTTTAAAACGCTATATAAAATAAAGTTTATTATTAATTTGCTGGACAGAGCGGTGAACATTATTATGCATAAGACAAAGATAACGATCCTGATCAGTTTAGAAATCTGTGTACGCTGTAAGGTTTTTACTTCTTAAACTTTTAAAATACACGTTTCGAATAGAAAGAAATCCTCTTCCTGGTACAGTCGCATGAAGAGAGAGGCGAAACAGCCCTACACAGCCCTGTCGCAGTACACGAATATAATCATATTGTTATTAAATTCTTTAGATACGCGATTCCATATTATATTAGCAGAAAAGCTTAAAACTACCACTTTTTCACACGCTATTTCACGTTAGTTAAATTTTATTTATTTATATATTATATATTTATATCTCTGACCAAGGGAAACGTCTCATTTTTTTCAAAGAAATGTTTGTTAGTTGATTGTTATCAAAAATGACTTAGAATCGATCATGTTGTGATATTTTGAAATATAAAAGTCAATTTATTGTCCATAATATCGCTATTCTATTTTTTCGAAGAAATGTTTGTTAAAAGAAAAGCCCAGCACCAGCTGGATTTGAACACACAACCCGTGAGTTGGTAGTCGGGCATGTAGACCAGTAGGCTACAAGGGAAGTCGCATGAAGAGGGAGGCGAAACAGCCCTACACAGCCCTGTCGCAGTACACGAATATAATCATATCGTTATTAAATTCTTTAGATACGCGATTCCATATTATATTCCCTATTAATCAAATTCTAAAAGTATGCTTGTTGATTCCGGTATCTCTTTAGTTAAAGACTTCGATGCTTAAAATGTTTAGGGAGAAATGGAATACTGGTGTGTATTTTTTACATTAAAGTACCAAGACCAGCCATATACTATATGTTTAAGTTCCAAAATTAATATCGTTTATGGCCTTCACATGCGTTGCAGTATGCTCCTATTCTTTTTATGCTCAGGCACTAAGATTTCCCTTCAGTGGTAAAATTCCATATAAATATTAAATACTACAACGGGCACAGTAAAGACGTTTACTGTAAATCTTTCTACGACACCACGAGTGCCCCTGTCGGTCAACCAATCACGTACCGCGGTACCCCGCGTCATCTTGCGTCAGGATGCACGACGCCATAGGCAATTACATCCGGTACGTGTCTGTACCCCGCACTTTGAATGGCTGCATCTGTAGCTGTGTCACACCTGAAGAAGGCTTCACAGCCTAAACGTTGTGTTTTCTCTCTTCTTTTTTTCAGCATGGAATAAACCTATTACTTATTCCAATTTTATGCATAGGGTAGAGTAAAACCAACAAGATTTAGTATTAATGTATTTCCAATACACATGCTCATCTTAGTTAAATAATCATTTTTCTTGAATTAAACAGCTGTAAGGAGTGATTTTCAGAGTCTAATTTGTCATTACAACAACAATTGCCATTACAAGTTCTTAGTAGCATTGGGCTATATCTCTAAAAATGCTTTATAACTTCACATACATCACATATATCCAAAAATGTTTTTACTTAGTGATTGCTGAACCGTGAGTGTGGTATATTTTCCATCCCCCTTTCTTGCAAACTGATGCTTGCAGGGATTTGATCTTGTTTTTTTCTTCTGCCGTGCCTCCATTTTCAGAGGCACATTCCTGAACCTTGACCGTTACCCAGTCTATGAGCGCTGTAATTATTCCCTTAATGCATGTGAATAACGGTTCCATTGGTCAATTAGTAAAACAGTAATTAAGATTTCATATGTGAAAATTAGATCTTTGTTAACAATTATTATCTATATATACTATATTAATTAACATTACAGGTGTCTTTTAATTGTAATATGGATGGGTAACAATATTTTATATATGGACCATGTGAAGATTAAGACCACGGAAGGTCAGATTTTGGAATAGTGCAACAGAGATGATTTGACCAGAGACACCCAGTTGTTCACCATATCTGGGTAAGGTTATAAATTTATATTGCTTATGTATATTTTGCAGAGTTTATGAACAAAAACTATGGAAAAACGTGGCTCTTTTTAGTTGAAGAGGATACTACAGGTTTGTACTGTAACACTTGGATTAAAAATGAAATAATATTCTATCCTCTGTCAATACAAGTTTTAATATGGACATTTGATCGCTTTTCACTTGTAGTATGAAAAAGCTATTGACTGTAACTATAATTGACACATCAATAACATAAGCACTAATATAGGTGTAAGAAAAAAAGTGAAAAACTTGTTTTTCATCCTCTTGTATACATCTCATTTATTGTATTGGTATGCACCAGAAATTGTCAAGTAAAAAAAAAAAACATTAACACTTTCCAAAGTTATTAAATTCATTTTAGATGCTTTTTTGTGATTTTAACTTGTTTGTATTTTATTCATGGTTTATATGTATTTCTTTCTTTTAGGTAATATAACATCTTGCAGTTGAAATTATTTAAAAAGATAAGTGGCAGCCCACCAAAGAAAAAAACTTAGAATTTGATATAGTGGCTTCAACGAAGACATATTTTAAAAAGCAAAATTAAGAGCCAACTTTGCCAACACAATAGGCATTTTGAAGGACAGGAGAATGAAAAATATAGTATATGCCTGGTAAGTGCAATAGTACCTTTACTCATTATGTTGTATTAATTAAATAACATTGAAAAATATGTATTGCTTTATATATTTTATTGTTATGTTCTGTAGAATTAAGGTGTTTATTAATCCTCCCTTTTTGCTATCAAGGTTTTGTCAACATTCACAGCACCTTGGAAGAACCTATGTGAAATCAGAGACATGGATCTTTGTTCATGAAATCAAAACTCTCACTGTTTCAGTGGATGAAATGTTTACACAGGTAAGTTTCACAGAAACTGAAGAAATGATCACAGCAAATGGTGTGCCATTTTTTTGTCATCCTTCTAAAAGTCACATGTAAATCAAGAGAAAGGACAATTCATGTGTTAAACCTTTGGCAATTAAATCTGAAACCAATTCCCTAAAACGAAAGAGAAAACAGCTTAAACTGAACGTGCTGTCACACTTCAGTTACATAAGCACCTCATGACAATCAACTTCACAGCACAGAAACTGTCCTGGTCAAAGTCACTAACGATCTGCTAATAGCTTCCGATTCTGGTTCTCTTTCTATACTCATCCTTCTTGATCTCAGTGCTGCTTTTGACACTATTGACCATAACATCTTATTTTCTAGTCTTGAGACTGTGTTTGGAGTTTCTGACACTGCTCTCAATTGGTTCAAATCTTACCTCACTGATCGCTGCCACTTTGTCTTTCTTAATGGGTACAGGTCTGAAATTGGTCTTGTTAAGTCTGGTGTTTCTCAGGGCTCAATACTGGGCCCCTTTTTCTTCAGCATTCACATTTCCACTTGGTTAGCTTTTAAGATCACATGGCCTTAGCTTTCATTTTTATGCTGACGATACTCAAATATACATCCATACCAAACCTGACACTGATGTGGCTGTCTCTATTCTATCTAATTGCATCTCTGACATAAAAATTTGGGTGACTCAAAATTTCCTTCATCTTAACTGCAACAAGACTGAATTGCTTATTGGCACCCCCCATCAACTTTGTAAAGCCAGTCCTTTAACCCTATCTGTAGATTGTTCTATACTTGGACTTCAATTAAAACTGAAAAACCTTGGGGTTATATTTGATTATGGCTTAACATTCGACCCACATGTGCAGCATACTGTCAAAACATATTTTTTCAACTCAGAAATATCGCTAGACTATGCCCTATGCTATCACTGTGACTGAAAAGCTGATCAACACATTTGTGTTCTCTTGAATTTGACTACTGTAATGCTCTACTCGTTGGGGTATCTAAATCTACTATGAACAAACAGCAGTATATCCAAAATTCAGCAGCCAGAATCCTGAACAGGTCTAGTGCAAGTGTTCACATTACTCCTATCCTGGAGTCCTTGCACTGGCTTCCTGTCAAATTCTGTGTAGACTTTAAAATCCTCATGCAAACCTATAAGGCGTGGCTGCATGGCTTGGCACCTCAGTACCTGTCTGAACTATTATCGCCCTACTCCCCACCTCGCAACCTTTGCTCTTCTAATTCTGCTCTCCTTACTGTTCCCCAAGCCCATCTACAGATGCAGCCATTCAAAATGGGTGGGGTAATTTGCGGTATACCCCGGTGGGCGTGTCGCAGTATCACGCAGTATCACGGGGTTAATTGCATCATTTGACGTCATGCCGGAAAGTATCCGGCATCACCTTGTAAAACCGCCAGGAGGAGCCAATAAAGCTTAACCTTTCATGTACAGCATTTGAGCTTTTAAATTTAAACTGTGTATTACAGCATGTTAATCATCAGTCATTAAAAAGTTGGTATATTTTATGAAAGCAAGATTGCTCAGTTGGACAAAAGTACACAACCTACCTTTATCAGAAATATTTTTGCATCAATGCCTTTGCCGAAGATATTACTAATAGTATTAATAATGAATGATTTTGGACAAGTTGTAAACTCAAAGTATAATTTCTTTAGCACATTTGTACAAGCACTTGGAATCTGTCCAAGCCCCACTTTGTCAGGCATTTTCTTTTACTGCAACGGACATAAAAACTTCCCTGCTTTTAAGAGAGCGTTTCATAATTTCTAACTACGAAAATTATTTAAACTGCGACACTTATCATTCAACCAGAGCTCAAAATATCACAAGGATCCTCAAGAGCACAGCAAAGACTGTATTAAAAGATACTTGTATCAGATACATGAGAATCCAGGCTTTTTTATCAACGCTTTCTTTTCCGTATACCAGATATTATGGAACCACTTCAGAAGGGTGTCAGCCAGTCAGATTCCAGGAATCGGTACTTTAAAGAAAAAAATACACACCGGTATTCCATTTCTCCCTAAACATTTTAAGCATCGAAGTCTTTAACTAACGTGAAATAGAGTGTAAAAAAGTGGTAGTTTTAAGCTTTTCTGCTAATACAATATGGAATCGCGTATCTAAAGAAATTAATAACGATATGATTATATTTGTGTACAACGACATTTCTTTGAAAAAATAGAATAGCAATATTATGGACAATTAATTGACTTTTATATTTTTAAATATCACAACATGATAGAATTTAAGTCATTTTAATAACAATGAATAGTCACCTATGCGTTACAATATAAACATTTATATTGATTTAAATCACGTTTTGATTTAAATCGCAAACGCGTGTTTAAATATATGTGTTTTCTCCCTAAACATTTTAAGCTTTGAAGTCTTTAAGTAATGTGAAACCATAGTCAACAAGCATACTTTTAGAATTTGATTGAAAGGGAATATAATATGGAATCGCGTATCTAAAGAAATTAATAACGATAGGTGTGAGCAAGGGACAGAGTGGCCAATCAGGTAGTGTGAAGTTAGGATAGGTGAAAAGAGATGTGAAATGAAACCAACAATGAATAGAGAACATTTAGAAGAAAATGAGTTGACGTTGAGAGAAGGGGAAAGCTGTGATCCTAGTTGAATGATAATTTTAGTTTCTGTAGTCTTTCTGATGTGGAAGTTACAGATGCAGCCATACAAAACAAGTGGGCGATACCACATTATTTTGCGGTGCGCTTTATGCAGTCTACCATGAGTTACCGTAAATTCTCCTATAATACCGCAAGTAAAATAATAGTATCCGGAATTTCTGCAAGGTGGAGCTAATAAAGCTCAACCTCTCATGTTTGAGCTGTCGCCATCAAAGTCTTTAACGAAGATATTACTAATAGTATTAATAATGAATGACCTTGGACAAGCTGTAAACTCAAAGTATTGCCCTGGTCCACATTCTTTTTTTCATTGACCGTCTTTGTAAAAGTAACACCACAGCATTTCGCAATCACGCATTTTTTTCCAATCATGCAAAGTACAGTAATTTTTGAGAATCGATTCACCGTGCCTTTCACATGCTCATAAAAGAGATTGATTTAGGAACGTAAACATATTACTGTATGCAAACTGTACTGTATACAGTATGTATATGTATATTTAATGTCTACTGTGCCCGTTTAAGTATTGAATATTTATATTGAATTTTACCACTAAAGGGAAATCTTAGTACCTGAGCATAAAAAGAATAGAAGCATACTGTAACGTGTGTGAAGGCCATAAACGATATTAATTTTGGAACTTAAACATACAGTATATGGCTGGTCTCGGTACTTTAAAGAAAACATACACACCAGTATTCCATTTCTCCCTAAACATTTTAAGCATCGAAGTCTTTAACTAACGTGATACCAGAGTCAACAAGCATACTTTTAGAATTTGATTAAAAGGGAATATAACATGGGATCGCCTATCTAAAGAAATTAATAACGATATAATTATATTCATGTACCACAACACAAGAATAGCACACGCTGTACATTGTCTGTTGATAATGTTTCTGTAGTGCTTTTTCAGCACTATGCATGTGACCTTGCCAGTGGCACTGTGGGTTAGGTTCCTGACTCTCATGTCACATGGTGAGTGTTCAAATCCCGGTGGAGCCATGACTTTTTTTTAAACAAATTTCTTTGAAAAAATAAAATGTTTCCCTGGCTCAGAGATTAAATAAAACTTCACTCGCACCAAACAAATTTATATTTCTAAATATCACAACATGATCGAATGTAAGTCATTTTAATAACAATGAATAGTCACCTAGGCGTTACAATATAAACATTTATACTAATTTAAATTGCGTTTAAATCACCTTTATTTAAAACCCATAAATAAAGCTGATACTGTTTAGACTTTTAATTATTTAAAACTGTATTACAGCAGCACAATGTACAATGCAACGTACATCGCTATCTTTGTCTTCTGCGTAATAATTTTCACCTCTCTGTCCAGCAAATTAACAATAGTAATAATAATGAACTTTATTGTATATGGCGCCTTTAAATCTGGCTCCTCAAAGCACTTTACAAGATAAAAACAATAACAACAATACTGTTAGGCTGGGCAAACAATTTTTTTAAAAGAAATACAAAATGAGATATAATGAGGTGTTACGGCTTAGACATTAACGAAGAGCATAACACATGGGCGGCCAGCGGGAGTGCTTTAAACCGGTTTCACAGGTATTTTCAAAGTAGAAGGGGGCGAGGTTTCCAGCGAAAGACACCTCCCCCCTTCCAAAACCAAGGAAGTACAGTACTTACTAGTTAAGAAATCTAGGCTCCTCAATGAAATCGCTTTAACATGCTAATGCGTTGCTGTAACAGTCCGGGCGTGGCAAGCTTCTAATGTCAACCCAACTACTGCGAAAGGAACCCTTTTTTCATTGGAAGACAATGAACATATTCTAGCCCTAAATGAATTAATAGCAAACATGGTTTACATAAAATACATTTTTCCAAGAAAGTTTAGCCTTTGTCACTAATGAAACCACTAAATAAAGACATAAATAAAGAAATCTTAAGATTTTTAAAATACATGACTTTGCTAAAATTTATTTAAAAATAAAAACGATTACAAACGCCAGCGGAGAGAGAGAACAGGGGAGGGATGTTGGATTTGCATAAGGGGCGGGGCTATTGAAATGAGGTCTATTTGGGAATGTGGAGTTACATGTTCTGGCTGTTTGTGAATTATCGTTGTTGAGTATGGAGTGTTGAGGCAAAATGCAATTTAGCGTTTTCTGGCAAGAGGAGACCCCCAAATTAATAATGTAACATGCTATTGTTTGTGCATTAACATAGTTACTGTATACTATTTTTTCTTTAGATACGTGATTCCATGTTATTTTTTAATCCCTGGCGGGACTGGGAGTCCATAAGAATCGAGTAATAGGTTTCATTGCGCTTTGACAGATCGTCTTTAATTCAATTGTTGATTTAAAAGTTGACAGTAAATGTTTATATTGTAACGCATACTGTGTAGCCTCTATTTCTCTATAAAAATCTAAAAGATCGTTTGCGCAGCCTAAGAGGGGGGCGAATGCACTACAACAGATTAGCATACTGTAGAGGAACACAGTATAGGCATCGTTGACATGAGGACTTTTGAAACCAAATTTCCCAAATTTAATATGTGCTTTTCTATGTTTATTGTCAATTGATTGTCCATAATATTGCTATTCTAAGTAAGGAACGCTTCACCCTGCCTGCTGTGGGAAGAGTTGGCTTATTATTATTAAGAGCACAGCAAAGACTGTATTAAAAGTATACTAGTGACAAACTAGTATACTTTAGATCTTTTTTTCTGAACCAGGGAAAATCTGATCATGTTTCTCTATAACAATAATAAAAAAAAATATTTTACATTACACCTTTAAAAGTGGCATCTCAAGGTGATACAGTAGATGTAAACCACAGATTACAAAGAAAATACCCAGACAAACACAAATGCGTTTTTTAATAAAATGCTTTTATTAATAAAATGCTTTTATTAATTCAGCAGAGAAAGAGCGTAAAACCTGGGCGTAACAGCTGTTCCCTTTTCTGATCACTCGCTCTCTGTATACACGTCTCACCTGTCCTGTTCTTTGTTTTCCTAATTTGCTGATTATGCCTGCTGCGATCCACTCCTGCCCTCACACCTAAAGACAACTATTTTAAATTTCTTTGTGAGGTTCATTGTGCAATTAACCCTTGTATGTGCTGTCCTTAAGGTGATATCGCATAAAGGTGATATGGAAAATATACTAGTTTGTCACTCTTCTCATCCCCTCTTTGCTAAATGGCTTTTGAATAGAGTCACATGAAGAGAGAGGTGAAACAGCCCTACACAGCCCTGTCGCAGTACACAAATATAATTATATCTTATTAATTTCTTTAGATACGCGATTCTTTTAATACAGTCTTTGCTGTGCTCTAGAGGATCCTTGTGATATTTCGAGCTCTGTTTGAATGATAAGTGTCGCAGTTTAATTTTCGTTGTTAGAAATTATGGAACGCTCTGTTAAAAGCAAGGGAGTTTTAATGTCCGTTGCAGTTTTTTTGCAACATGAATATAATTATATTGTTATTAATTTCTTTAGATATGCGATTCCATATTATATTCACTTTTAATCAAATTCTAAAAGAATGCTTGTTGACTCCGGTATCTCGTTAGTTAAATACTTCAATGCTTAAAATGTTTAAGGAGAAATGGAATACTGGTGTGTATGTTTTCTTTAAAGTACCGAGACCAGCCATTAACGGGCACAGTTAAGACATTAAATATACATATACATACTGTATACAGTACAGTTTGCATACGGTAATATGTTTATGTTCCTAAATCAATCTCTTTTATGAGCATGTGAAAGGCATGGTGAATCGATTCTCAAAAATTACTGTACTTTGCATGATTGGAAACAAATGCGTGATTGCGAAATGCTGTGGTGTTACTTTTACAAAGACGGTCAATGAAAAAAAGAATGTGGACCAGGGCAATACTTGAGTTTACAGCTTGTCCAAGGTCATTCATTATTAATACTATTAGTAATATCTTCGTTAAAGACTTTGATGGCGACAGCTCAAACATGAGAGGTTGAGCTTTATTAGCTCCACCTTGCGGAAATTCCAGATACTATTATTTTGCTTGCGGTATTATAGGAGAATTTACTGTAACTCGCGGTAGACTGCATAAAGCGCACAGCAAAATAATGCGGTATTGCCCGCTTGTTTTGAATGGCTGCATCTGTACAAGCACTTGGAAACTGTCCAATCCCTAGTTCATCTGCATTTTCTTTTACGCTCCGGGCATTCTCCCGGTCTCGCACTGGTCTGTGTCTTCTAGGATATAATGCCGACGATTTGTGTTAAAATTGGGTTTCCAATAACGCCACAGCAAACTGTTTTTTTATGTCCACTATAACAGACAATCTCCCTTGCTTTTAACCGAGTGTTTCATAATTTCCTAAAATGAAAATGATTTAAACTATCTGCTTAAGATTTCTGGGGTCTCCCTATACCAGAGATTACGGTACGGCTTCAGAATGGTGATTGGCTGACACCATCTGACACACTCTGACTGGGAAAAAAAGACCTGCTAATCTGTTTACATACCAGGAAGACAACAGCATACAGTATGTTGTTTCTTTTTGAAATGTGTTTTTTAAAAGTTTAATTAAGAAGTAAAAACCTTACAGTGTACATAGATTTCTAAGCTGAATAGGAGGAAGAAAAATCACCCGTGTTTCGCGCATAAAAAGTGGTTATTAACTATCGAAACCTGTTTTATTTATTTTATTTTTATTTAGATTAAGAGTTCTCGTCACCCCCATTTCCATTTAAATCGCAAACCCGTGTTTAATTAAATATTTTTATTGATTCACAATCTGTCAATCTGGTATATATTTAAAGTAATAATTTAACAATATATGTAAATGTTTTAAGATATGTTTATGTTGCGAATGTCTGTAGATTGTATCTTATTTTTAGTTTTTGATTTGATTCACATTAATTTTATAAGGGAGAGTGTCATAGAGATGACTCCCTTACCCCCCATCTATTTTAAAATACTTTTATTTTTTCACAATCTGGCAATGCCAGACAGAATTCACATTCGCTGCAGCCAAATGGCCTTGCAGATCAGAAAATCAAGGAACAAAACAATTATCGCGCCCGGCTTTAACATGCTAATGTGTTGGTGTAACAGTCCGGCAAGCTTCTAATGTCTCCCGACTTCGGCAAAAGGAACCCGTCTTTCATTGGAAGACAATTAACATATTCTAACCATACCTGAGAATATAATGCTGGGGCACGGGCGCGGTGGGGTGCTGTACCAACTGTCAATAAATTTTTTTTTTAAGTCAATTGAGTGTCCATAATATTGCTATTTTGCTATTGCTACAGTAATTGCTATTGCTACTGAGTCTCTGTGTCTACAGTACATTGTTTGTGAACAAACCAGTTTCACAGGTATTTTCAACCCCCATCCACTGTTGTTTCATCGGTTGTTATCCTGTAAAGTGCTTTGAGGAGGCACCTTTAAAGGCACTATATAAAATAAATTTTATTATTATTATTATTAATATTCATCATATTTTTCCTCCCAGAACTTGTAAATTGTTGTTGTTATTGTTGTTGTTATCCTGCAAAGCGCTTTGAGAAGCATACTGTCCAGCTTGTTAGGTGCATTCTCTTGTAAAATAATAAGTAGAGCTTTGGGGTTATTAGTGCTCCACTTACAGCAACCCAATGTAAAAACATTTTGTCTCCAAATCCACCACCACTTGTATGAATCATAGCCCTGCCAAACGATGCAAATTCCGTTGCAATGGTTGTGTGCAGCAATTATTCAGTATGGCATCTCCATGTTCAAGTAAACATTGTTCTGTGTGCAAATGCAAATGCTGGGACTCCGGAGGCCATTGGGAAACGGGAACGGGGTGGCCTTAAGGGGAGAAGGCCGCTCTTGAGCGACACTACTCTCGCTCCGGAAAGCCAGAAGAAGCGCTTCACCTCACCTGCTGCCATGGGAAGGGTTGGCCACAGCCAGGGCTTATTTCTTCCCTGCCTCATCGAGGGCAGACCCTGCAAGGCTCTTGTTGACACCGGTTTAACCATCACCCTGCTTCGGCCTGGTGTCCTGCCGGGCACTGAGTCAGCCGGACCCCCAGGGCGCTCACCGTGCACTTTGGGGCGGCGAGGGTGAAACACCCTTTCTACCTTGCCCAAGTCCGCGAGGACTCTATCCTGGGGTTGGACTGGGTGCAGCAGATGGGTGGTTGCCTTGATTTGGGCATGAGGGATGGGGTGCTGCGCCAGGGGTGGTGGGTGCCCTCCAGCGGCGAGGTCAGGTGGCAGTTTGTAGTGTTGCGGTCGCTCCGTGGGGCAGTTCTCCAAGCGGTGCATGGCCAGCCGGAGGCCATCAAGCAGTGACCTCACCGCTGGAGGGCACCTGCCACCCCCGGCGCAACACCCTGTCCCTCTCCTCCAAGGCCTCCCACATTGCACAGAGTGCCTTACAGACTCGTTGAGGACAAATACAGAGACTCAGACTTGTGGATTTAAAAACTGCGCTTTATTTCTTCTCCGTCACCACCTGCCAGCATCACTCCCGCACCCAAACGAGAGAGAGACACAAGACAAGCCCGCCAAGAGTGCTGGCCCGAGAGAGAGAGAGAGAGACCAAGGGGTGCGGAACCAGAGAACTATTTACATGGAAAACGGGCGATTTCCCCAGACTGTACGCCCACCTGGATACCTCCTGGGGGATATCCTTCATATCCTCTTGGGGGGAATATCCTCTTGGGGAATATTCTAACAACAAGTGATTATAAGACGATCTGTCAAAGTGCAGTGAAATACAATATGTTGTACAGTATGCTTCTCAAAGCGGTTTACAGGATAACAACAATTTTACAAGTCCTGGGAGGAAGAATATCATCAATATTAATAATAATAATAATAAACGTTATTTTATATAGCGCCTTTAAATGTGGCTTTTTAAAAAAAAAACTTTTTTAAATGCATTTCCATTTGCACACAGAGCAGTGTTTACTTGAACGTGGAGATGCCATACTGAATAATTCCTGCACACAACCATTGCAGCGGAATTTGCATCGTTTGGCAGGGCTATGATTCATACAAGTGGTGGTGGATTTGGAGACAAAATGTATTTACATTGGGTTGCTGTAAGTGGAGCACTAATAACCCCAAAGCTCTACTTATTATTTTACAAGAGAATGCACCTGACAAACTGGACAGTATGCTTCTCAAAGCGCTTTACAGGATAACAACAACAATAACAACAACAATTTACAAGTTCTGGGAGGAAAAATATTATCAATATTAATAATAATAATAAACTTTATTTTATACAGCGCCTTTAAAGGTGGCTCCTCAAAGCGCTTTACAGGAAAACAACCAATGAAACAGTGGCTGGAGGTTGAAAATACCTGTGAAACAGGTTTGTTCACAAACAATGTACTGTAGACACAGAAACTCAGTAGCAATAGCAATTAACAATATCGAAATAGCAATATTATGGACACACAATTGACTTTTAAAAAAAAAAACTTTTTTTGGACAGCTGGTTTTTGTTGACAGCTTGACGCAAGTTTATCAGTGAAAATACCACAGGCATATATCCTCCCCCCTACATTCTCAGATTAAAATATAATTTATTATTAGCACAATTTATTACAGTGCTAAATTTAATATTATTGATTACTAATAGTTTATGCTAACACCTAGCTTTCTTAACGCGAGAAGTACTACCATAAGTAAGTACTGTACTTACTGTACTGTACTTAAGTACTACTACTGTAAGCAAAAAAAAAGGGGTTTTGGAGGGGGGAGGTGTCTTTACCTGGAAGACTCGCCCCCTTCTACTTTGAAAATACCTGTGAAACCGGTTTAATTCGTCACAGCCAGCACTCCCGCAGAGAGTGATGAAAACCGCGCAGCGCCAGGCGAATGCACATAAATATGTTGGGCTTTTGGGTTCAGGTGGATTTGCGCCCTACAGTTCAACCTGCGTTACCGCTGTGTACTGTACATACAGTACGACCATGTGTTACTTTGAAATATAAAAAATGTCAATATACTGTAGTGTCCATAATACTTGCTATTTTAGTTTTTCAAAGAAGTGTTTCTGTTAAAAGAAAACTCATACCGATTGCTGGATTTGTACTGTAAATCAGTCGCTTAAGCCGTGACGCCACCAAGGCAAGTGATGTGACACGCACTGAAACAGCAATACAGATACAGATGCAGCCATTCAAAGTGCGCGGTACAGACACCGCAGTACAGATACCGCAGGTAAGATGACACGCGATACCGCGGTGCGTGATTGGTTGACCGACAGGGGCACTCGTGGTCCGTTGGTCTGTCGTAGAAAGACTTACTGTACTGTAAACGTCTTTACTGTGCCCGTTGTAGATATTGAATTTTACCACTGAAGGGAAATCTTAGTAGCTGAGCATAAAAAGAATAGGAGCATACTGTAACGCGTGTGAAGGCCATAAACGATATTAATTTTGGAATGTAAACATACAGCATATGGCTGGTCTTGGTACTTTAAAGAAAAAATACACACCAGTATTCCATTTCTCCCTAAACATTGTAAGCTTCGAAGTCTTTAACTAACGTGATACCGGAGTCAACAAGCATACTTTTAGAATTTGATTAAAAGGGAATATAATATGGAATCGCGTATCTAAAGAATTTAATAACGGTATGATTATATCCGTGTACTGCGGCAGGACTGTGTAAGGCTGTTTCGCCTACCTGATCATGTGAGCTGTCTTGTAGCCTACTGGTCTAGGTGCGTGACTACCAACTGGCAGGTTGTGTGTTCGAATCCAGCTGGTGTTGGACTTTTCATTTTTATTTATTTATTTTTTAATCGCGTAACATAAACATATTACCGTATGCAAACTGTACTGTATACAGTATGTATATGTATATTTGATGTCTTAACTGTGCCCGTTTAATTGAATTAAAAAAAAAATATTTAACACAAACATTAAGCTGTTTACATCTTCCGCCTGAGAACAGTCACCCGTTGCTACCCAACGCAGAATGGTGATTGGCTGACACTATCTGACACCCCTCTGATTGGAGAAAAAAGCCGTGCTGGCGTGCTATACACACTACCAGGAAGAGGATTTCTTTCTATTCAAAACGTGTATTTTAAAAGTTTAAGAAGTAAAAACCTTACAGCGTACACAGATTTCTAAACTGATCAGGATCGTTATCTTTGTCTTATGCATAATAATGTTCACCGCTCTGTTTATTAATAATAAACTTTATTTTATATAGCGTTTTAAACGAATAAGTAATTAGATTGCTCATAAACCTAATCACTTGCTTTTTCTTTTTATTTAGGCTCAGATTTCAACTATAGATCGTATTATTAATAACCATAATAACAACCAACCAACAAAAACAACCATATAAACATAATGGTGGTGCTGGACCTTCCAGTTTTATTTATTTATTTTTTAATCGCGTAACATAAACATATTACCGTATGCAAACTGTACTGTATACAATATGTATATGTATATTTAATGTCTTAACTGTGCCCGTTTAAGTATTGAATATTCATATCTAATTTTACCACTGAAGGGAAATCTTAACATAAACATACAGTATATGGCTGGTCTCGGTACTTTAAAGAAAAAAATACACACCGGTATTCCATTTCTCCCTAAACATTGTAAGCTTCGAAGTCTTTAACTAACGTGATACCGGAGTCAACAAGCATACTTTTAGAATTTGATTAAAAGGGAATATAATATGGAATCACGTATCTCAAGAAATTAATAACGATATAATTATATTCATGTTGCAAAAGAACTGCAACGGACATAAAAACTCCCTTGCATGGTTTCATTACGACCAGAATCGGTCTTGAGATATTTTTAACTTGATTTACAGTATTTGAGAGGTATGTCTTAACACCGATACTACAGTGCTTAAGTACTGCTCACGTATATGTTTCTAGGTTTATATTATGCATTTCATACGGTCAAATTACTTTTGAGCAATAAGAAGCGCGAAACGGTATGCGTTTTACTTTCGTTTTGTGCTGGGACCCGTGGATTGATTAGAGATATCATTTTTTAAATGTGGTAGTTCGTCTTGAAAAAATGTTACGAGTACATCATCTATCAACAATTACACAGGTTCTGTTTCCATATTGCGGATTTTGGTTACGTAATATTATTTTCTAGATTTCACGTTGTGAATATGATGGGATGTCTGATGGGATGTTTCTAAAAATCCATCCTCTGTAAAACGTCTTCTCTAGTTGTCCTGCATATGTATTCGCTAATGAAGCTGTGTGTTCTGAGCCTAGATCTCTACATTTCTGTATGAACCAGCTTAGAGGGCTAAAGACAGCTTGTGTTTAAATTGAGTGTAAGGCAATTTATGCTTCTAAAGTCATGGTCAGCATTAATCTTTGTACTGTGCTGTAAACTTGTTCTGTGCCAAGTCACATTATTTTATAGCGTTTTTAAAGCGTTATCAAATACGGTGTTACTGTAGTTTACTGAGTCCCATGTCACATGGTCTGTGATTGAAACCTGTAAAACCGGTTTAATTCGTCACAGCCAGCACTCTTCAGGTGTGAGGGTCTTCTGCTCAGAATGAAACGCTAAAATGTTTGTGTATATTCTAATGGTAGTGGGGGCAGGGTGTGTGGAAACAGGTTTGGTTGAAACATTTTCTCTGAAAGCATTTTCTTCGTAGTTTACCCGATCTTGTTACAGCATGTTACAGTTTACTATTATTAACCATATTAATTTTAAGTGCTTAATGTAAAATCTTGTAAAAATATATTTTCATTGTTCAAATATACATTAAGTCTGACTATCATATAATAAGTTAAATACAAAACTAAAGAAAAAATAGGATTAAATATAATTCAAAATATTTTGCTAACAATGTTAACTGTTTATGAATAATAAAATGTATTAACTAAGGAGTGGGATGGCACAGTTGTTAGTATGTTTTTTTTTTAACCCAATCTCCGGGAAACCATTAGTACGATGGTGAATCGGAGATTCTCAACCCTTGCTGCGTACGACTGGAAAATAATTCGTGATCGGATCAACGAAATGCTTCGTAGGAGGAGGCGGTCTTTTCCTCTTGTCTAACAGTCTGTCCACAAACGTACAAAAGTAAAAGGAGATGCTTCGTATTGCTTGACTAATTTTGAAAACTAAATTATAAATATAAAAATTGCAGGCGCTGCTCTGGTGCGTCGGCTCCTACACAGTGCCTGTCTGCCGTAAGCGTTACAATATACATACAGTACCCAACACTGCTTGTACCCATCTGTCATGCAAATAAAACACCTTGAATTGAATTGAATTGAGGTGAGAAGGGGGGGATACTAAAGCCAATACTGGCTCAATGGGCTTTGACGTGCTAATGCGTTGGTTTAACGGTCCGGGTGTGGCAGGCTTCCAATGTCAACTCGACTCGATTAGAAGACAATGAACGTATTTTAGCCCTAAATGAATTAATAGCAAACATGGTTTACATAAAATACATTTTTCCAAGAAAGTTTATAATAATACGATCTATAGTTGAAATCTGAGCCTACTTTAAAAATAAAGGAAAAGCATTTTCAGAGAGCAATCAAGCTGTGTTTATGTAGAAAAAGTGATTAGGTTTATGAGCAATCTAATTACCTATTCGCTTAAAACGCTATATAAAATAAAGTTTATTTAGAGATGAATGATCAGTGTCGCAGTTTAAATAATGTGAGTCAGGAAACTAACACAGCGCCACCGGATTTAATAACGCAATAAAAAAGCTATAAAATAATGTGACACAGTACAGCACAGTACAACAATACTGACCATGACTTTAGAAGCATAAATTACCTTACACTCAATTTAAACACAAGCTGTCTTTCTTTATGAACCTCTAAGCTGGTTCATACAGAAAATGTAGAAATGCATTAGCCTGATCATGATTAAAAAACACATAATTAAACACGCGTTTGCGATTTAAATCAGAACACGATTTAAATCAATATAAATGTTTATATTGTAACGCATACTGTCCAGCCTCCATTTCTCTATAAAAATTTACTGTTGCACACACACACACAATAGAAGCAGGAACCGCTGTCAGAAGGGAAGATATGTTCAAAATATCGCAAATATCGATCATGTTGCGATATTTTGAAATATAAAAGTCAATTGATTGTCCATAATATCGCTTACCTATTTTTTCGAAGAAATGTTTGTTAAAATAAAAGTCCAGCACCAGCTGGATTCGAACACACAACCTGCCAGTTGGCATTCATGCACCTAGACCAGTAGGCTACAAGACAGCTCGCATGATCAGGTAGGCGAAACAGCCCTACACAGTCCTGCCAGTACACGGATATAATCATACCGTTATTAAATTCTTTAGATACGCGATTCCATATTATATTCCCTTTTAATCAAATTCTAAAAGTATGCTTGTTGACTCCGGTATCACGTTAGTTAAAGACTTCGAAGCTTACAATGTTTAGGGAGAAATGGAATACCAGTGTGTATTTTTCCTTGTGATATTTTAAGCTCTAGTTGAATGATAGGTGTCGCATTTTAAATCATTTTCGTAGCTAGAAATTATGAAACGCCCTGTTAAAAGCAAGGAAGTTTTTATGCCCCGTTGAAGTAAAACAAAATGCCTGACAAAGTATGGCTTGGACAGATTCCAAGTGCTTGTACAAATGTGCTAAAGAAATTATACTTTGAGTATACAGTTTGTCCAAAGTCATCCATTATTAATACTATTAGTAATATCTTCAGTAAAGGCTTTGATGCATAAATATTTCTGATAAAGGTAGGTTGTGTACTTTTGTCCAACTGAGCAATCTTGCTTTCATAAAATATACCAACATTTTAATGACTGATGATTAACATGCTGTAATACACAGTTCAAAATTAAAGGCTCAAATGCTGTACATGAGAGGTTAAGCTCCCCCTGGCGGTTTTACAAGGCGACGCCGGATAGTTAGTCACGTGACACACGTGAAATGCGTGATACCGCGTGATACTGTGACACGCCCACCGGGGTAGGCCGTGAAATACCTCACGCATTTTGAATGGCTGCATCTCTATTACAGTAATATGGTCGGAAGATCAACCACATGTAAGACTTTGGTGCTTAAAATGTTTAGGGAGAAATTGAGTATTGGTGTGTATTTTTTCTTTAAAATACCAAGAACAGCAACATACATTTTATATAATATGTTTATGTTCCTAAATTAATATCTTTATGACCTTTTTTATGCTCCTCTGCGTTTTATGCTTAGTTACTAAAATTTCCCTTTAGTGGTAAAATTCCATATAAATATTCATTACTAAGCGGATTAAAATGTGCACAGTAAAGAGATTAAATGATTAAATCTCTTCACTAACGACCAATACACCACATTATCTTCCGTGTCACATTAACATTGGAATGTTTTTTTACAAGTGTCAAAAGAAGCGATACACAACCTGTCTCCTCTATAACTCTTCAGTTAACAGAGAAATTCCTCCAGAGCCTCACAACGTTGTCCAATAATACTCTTCTTGTGTCTAATTTTTAGTTAAGCAGGATTTGAGCTACAGACCAAAAAACAGAATCCACCTGCGATTCGGGTGTTAGCAAAACGTGTTTACAAAGAAAGTGAAATACAGTAATAATACCAGCTATAAAGATACATAGATTTAGATATTTAGATCCTTAAATTAATATCATTATTAATTTCTTTAGATTACATATTCTTGATTATAAAACAGATAATTCCGGTCCTGGAGTCTGACTGGGTGACACCCTTCTGAAGCAGTACAATAATCTCTGGTATACAGACACCCAAGAAATTTGACTTTTTACTGTGTGATAAATTTTAAAGACTACTTCTTAGCTTAGATAAGAAAACGTAGATAAAAAAGCTTGGATTCTCATGTACAGATGGAACCATTCAAAGTGCACGGCACAGACACATACCTAGGGTAATTGGTTACGTCATCGCACCGCGGTATGTGATTGTTTGACCGATAGGGGCACTCGTGGTGCGTTGGTCGGTCGTAGAAAGACTTAAATGTCTTTACTGTGCCCGTTTTAGTATTGAATATTTATATGGAATTTTACCACTGAAGGGAAATCTTAGTAGCTCAGTGTAAATAGAATAGGAGCATAAGGCGTGCGAAGGCCATAAACGATATTGATTTTGTTACATAAACATACAGTATTACAGTAACTAACGTGAAATAACGTGTATAAAAAGTGGTAGTTTTAAACTTTTCTGCGAATACGCTTGATACCGGAGTCAACAAGCATACTTTTAAAATTTGATTAATAGGGAATATAATACGGAATCGTGTATCTAAAGAAATTAATAACAATATAATTATATTCATGTACTGCAACACAAGAATAGTATATGCTGTACAATGTCTGTTGATACTGTTTGTGTAGGGCTGTTTCACCACTCTTCATGTGACCCTGCGGGTGGTCCTGTGGTCTAGGTGTCCGACTACTAAACTACAGGTTGTGTGTTCAAATCCAGCCGATGCCGTTACTTTTATTTTAACAAACATTTCTTTGAAAAAATAGAATAGCAATATTATGGACAATTAATTGACAATAAATATAGAAAAGCACATATTAAATTTGGGAAATTTGGTTTCTGTCAAAGCCCAATGAAACCAATAACTTGATTCTTATGGACGCCCGGTCCCGCCGGGGATTAAAAAAAAACATGCAATCGCGTATCTAAAGAAATAAGAGTATAGCTATGTTCATGCACAAACAGTAGCATGTTACATTATTAGTTTGGGTGTCTCCTCTTGCTAGAAAGCTCCAAATTGCATTTTGAGTGTGGTTTTTGACTTTGTTTAAATTACAACCCATAAATAAAGCTGATACTGTTTAGACTTTTAATTATTTTAAACTGTATTACAGCAGCACAATGCACAATGCAACGTAAATCACTACCTTTGTCTTCTGCGTAATAATGTTCAGAAATAAGAAATTAGACTGCTCATAAATCTAATCACTTATTCTACATAAATACAGCGTAACTGCTCTCTGAAAATGCTCTTTTTCTTGTTCGTTTTGGAGATCTTGATCGAAACTGATTTGAGATGTCAGAACAGATTTATTTTCTGTGTATTTCTGTGTGCGCATTTCCTACATTGCTTTGTTTGTAGAGATTTTAACTATATTTAGGCTCAGGATTTCAACAATAAATTGTACACTAATTACTAGCAGTAAATACTGATGCTTTGCTCCCTCTTACCACAAAAATATATATGTATTGTAGCTGGAATGAACTTTTTTTCGTACGTGTCTCTACCTACTGCGACTCGAACAGGCACCCAGAGGTGGGGGTTGCGTCTTTCTGCCTCCGTAACTAAAATGCCAAATAGGAGTGGTGCAGCGCGGTTTTCATCACTCTCTGCGGGAGTGCTGGCTGTGACGAATTAAACCGGTTTCAAAAGTATTTTCAGAGTAGAAGGGTTTAGCAAAGTCAAGTACCATAAAAGTCTGGTAGTTAAAAACCATTAATACTTTCGCTTGGGTTTAACTAAAGTCGATGTTTTCTCTTTTGGGTAGACTTGACTAGCCATGAGATAAACAATAGACTGTCATTAAACAACCTTATGTTTATTAATCTTCCTTGTTATGCACAGTGGGAATGGTAATGTAATGGGAATTAATTTAATCACAGAGATCTCTCTGGTCAGGGTGCGGGAGAGCCGGCTAGCAGTATCAACAGACATTGTACAGTATATACTATTCTTGTGTTGCAGTACATGAATATAATAATATCGTTATTAATTTCTTTAGATACGCAATTCCATATTATATTCCCTATTAATCACATTTTAAAAGTATGCTTGTTGACTCCGGTATTGAGCGTATTCACAGAAAAGCTTAAAACTACCACTTTTTATATACATTATTTCACATGTTAGTTTAAGACTTCAATGCTTAAAATGTTTAGGGAGAAATGGAATACTGGTGTGTATTTTTTCTTTAAAGTACCGAGATCAGCCATATACAGTTAACATACTGTAATACTGTATGTTTATGTTCCAAAATTAATATTGTTTATGGTCTTCACACGCATTATGCTCCTATTCTTTTTATGCTCAGCTACTAAGATTTCCCTTCAGTGGTAAAATTCCATATAAATATTCAATACTTAAACGGGCACAGTTAAGACATTAAATATACATATACATACTGTATATAATACAGTTTGCATACAGTAATATGTTTATGTTCCTAAATCAATATCTTTTATGAGCATGTGAAAGGCATGGTGAATCGGAGATTCTCAAAAATTACTGTACTTTGCATGATTGGAAACAAATGTGTGATTGGATCAATGAAATTCTGTGGTGTTACTTTTACAAAGATGGTCAACGAAAAAAAAGAATGTGGACCAGGGCAATACTTTGAGTTTACAGCTTGTCCAAGGTCATTCATTATAAATACTATTAGTAATATCTTCGGTAAAGACTTTGATGGCAACAGCTCAAACATGAGAGGTTGAGCTTTATTAGCTCCACCTTGCGGAAATTCCGGATACTATTATTTTATTTGCGGTACCACGTAGCATCATGCGTTCTATGCGAGAATATACAGTATTAATACCTTAATTTGCAGTATACCGCGTCAAGTGCACAGCAAAATAATGCGGTATCGCCTGCTTGTTTTGAATGGCTGCATCTGTATCTGATACAAGTATCTTTTAATACAGTCTTTGTTGTGCTCTTGAGGATCCTTGTGATATTTTGAGCTCTGGTTTAATGATAAGTGTTGCAGTTTAAATAATTTTCGTTGTTAGAAATTATTAAATGCTCTGTTGAAAGCAAGGGAGTTTTTATGTCCGTTATAGTAAAAGAAAATGCCTGACAAAGTAGGGAGTGGACAGTTTCCAAGTGTTTGTACAAATGCGCTAAAGAAATGAACAAAAAAAGTCATTTATTCCTTTATCATATTGACTAGCTTATGTCCTGTCCTCGTTAGTTAGATCAACGAAATGCTGTGGTGTTTGTCAAAGAAAAAAATAAAAGTCTTTTTGTTTTAAATGTCGGTTAGAAAGAATGTGGACCAGCGTAATACTTTGAGTTTGCAGCTTGTCCAAAGTCATTCATTATTAATACTATTAGTAATATCTTCGGTAAAGGCTTTGATGCATACAATATTTCTGCATAATTAAAATATTTATGATAAAGGTAGGTTGAGTACTTTTGCCCAACTGAGCAATCTCGCTTTCATAAAATATACCAACTTCTTAATGACTGATGATTAACATGCCGTAATACACAGTTTAAATTTAAAAGCTCAAATGCTGTACATGAGAGGTTAAGCTTTATTGGCTCCTCCTGGCGGTTTTACAAGGTGTTTCCGGATGCTTTCCAGTATGACTTCAAATGATGCTTTACACTGCGTGATACTGCATTTTGATGCGACACGCCCACTGCGGTGTACCGCGACGTACCCCACGCGTTTTGAATGGCTGCATCTGTAGTAACAATCATTAAAAAACTGTAAAAATAAAAAATGTGAAAATAACATTATAACTTACATGACAGGTTAAATTGAATTTTCTAAAATGTATTTATAAGAAACCTAATAAAACACCAAATCTCAATTTAAAGCCATGGGACTTGTGGTAATATATCACAAGGATTGAGAATTGAATGGTAAACAGAAAAGAGTGCATCATGTTAAGTGGCTAAGCCTCTAATTCAGCGGATGCATGTAGTGGTGTGCTGGAGGAATTTGGTTCCTAGGATCTGCCTGATCCATGTCAATGATTTTGATTTTGATTCAGTTATTAAACTCATACATATAAAGAAAAAGATGGAGTTATAAGCACAAAAAAACAGAAAAAAATAGTACCAAAACGGTTACAAAATGGAACTAGCCTTAAAATCATAAAATAAAATATTGCAAGTACTTTGTAGCATTATATGTTATAATATTGCCACAGATCTATTATAAAGTCCATGGGATGATATCTGCCATTTTTGAAGTTGATCAATTTGACAGCTGTGGGAACACAATACAATACTCTAAAGACCAATAGCAGTCATCTACCAATATTGGTTTATTCAGGTACATTATTGTAAATTTAAATTTAGAGTGAAGTAGTAAAACTAGTTTGAGAAGAAGTAATGTAAAGTTTGATCTCCATATGTAGTTGTATTTTCATTCAAGTAGAAAACCTAATACATTTAGAGTTAATTGTTTAATTATTATGTATTAACGTGTAGTATGCAGTAAGAATCATAACAGACAAAGCAACATATAAGATTTTAGTCTGAAGCAGATTTCAGTGTGTAGCGGCGAGGCTTATTAATAAGAAAGAATTAAGTGTTCTGAGCTTTCCCAAAGAGGCTCCATCTCTGTTCATCTCTGTGGTGCAGCCACAGAGAAACTATTCATGCAGGCTGATTTAAGGTTTCCTCTGATAAGGACAGCTCCCAAAGGGGGATGCACTTAGCTAAGCCTGGCTATCATGATCAATGGTCATCCATTGGCGCCTATCTGTCTAGGGAGTGCCAGATGGGCATCTGGACTGCATTCCTAAGTGTCAGGAGTAAGTGACTCATATCTCACCTTGATTAACCAATCAGGGACTGGTAGGGCCAAGTAACCCACGTGGAACTTTCAGCCAATGAACGAGCTGAAGTTCCTCCAGGTAAAAACAGGCAACACAGAGGGCCTGAGAGATTCAGAAGGGAAGATTCAGTGAGATTCAGTGGACAATTCTAAAGGGAATTCAAAGGAGAATTCCAGGGCAAGACGGCCCAGGAGCAGAAGGCTCCCAAGGGCAGGACATTCTCGCAGCGCGCCTCCTGACCATCCTGAGACTCAGCCCGGACAACCACGGAACGGCCAGTGTGTCCGAGTGCCAGAACTTTCCTTTGTTCTAAGAGTCTAGAGCGGAGGTTGCCAGAGAGTAACCAGAGGATCCAGCCGAGGTTAGCACCAGCAGCAGGCCTCGTGAACAGGTCAGAACTGTGGACAGCTGAATCACTATTCAGAACTAGCGCTTCATCAGGAACGAACCGGTCCTCTTCCTGACTTGCTGGGACCCACAGTAACTTTTCTCCTGAGCACAACTTTGCTAGTTAAAGCCAACACTAACTAGCCGGTCAGTGAGCATCTGCAGCGCACCGTCGCAAACCGCACAGCACAGCCTGGCACACAGCCAGAGAGCGCGGATTGGAAAGGCAACAGCCTGCAACTGTTTCTTTGTGCCCGCAGGAGATCTGAATCCCCAAAGATTGGATGAGTATTCAACTTCACTGCATTACAGCTCGAGAATTCAATTGTTATCCCAACCAGTTGATATCAATTTAATTCCTAAGAGTTATGTACTTGTTTTGAGTATCTGATGTAGAAGTTATAACCAAGTGCATTTACGAAACGGTCTTAATGAATGATATACTGAACGTATGTCCTCTTGATATATGTAACACTTCGTAACTGACTGAATATATACCTTTGTATTCTGGTAACCCTCTCGATAAGATCTGTTAGGTTTATATGCATATTCTATGTATTAATAAATGTATCCTCGTGTATTAGTACCTGTGTGTGTGCGTTGTTTGAGTTATATCGCATGGTTGGATTCTAAAGCCATCAAAAGAATCAACTTTGTGATTTACTGCTACAATTAATAATTGTCTCAGTAAATGCCCAAACCCTACAGAACTGGTGCCTTCAGAGAGCCACTACATTACATTTTGGCTATGGCAACATTACATATTTGGCGTCCCTGAACGGCTATGAATGATTACAAGTGTTACTTGGCTATGCAGTCTCTGAACTTTGCAAATGTCATTTTTTAGTCTTTTGATTACAGTCACAGCACAACATTCATATATTGCACATTCAATATTTTAATTTTGGAGATTAAATAAAGTACCATCTATTAAGTTAGTCAACTTCTCACCAGCAGTAAGCTCGTCTGTTATTTTAGTGTTCAGAAAATTGCATCTTGATGACATAATGTCAGAAGCATAATGTCATACCATCATGAAGTGCAGTGTTCTTTTTACATGATTTGTAGAGATAGATGTGGCTCCTAACATTTCACTGCAAATGATGGACTGAAAAAATCATATAGGCTATGTCTCCTCACTGGGATACTATGAGAAGGTTAAGAAAAAAAATATTTTTCCCATGATGGTGAAGTAAGATGTGAAGATGGGGTTAATTTTAAGTCCTTTCTGCATAGAGATTAGACTTCTAAGGCTGGAGTTTATGGCAGGGAGGGGGTTAACTGATAAGGATTCCAGATGCAGCTAGGAGAGCTAGGGAACCCCTGGAGACTAATCCCCGACCATTTGGCCAAAAAGCTGTAAACTGGTCAAACATATGACCTCCCCCCTTTACCATAATAACGAATGACGAATCAGAACAAGACTATATAAGGACTATATAAGCTGTGAGCATCCTGACCGTCTGGGTCCGGGGCTCAGAGGACCTGGTCCCGTTATGCTTTTAGTTCTTGTTCCTGTTCCGGATCCCGTTTCAGCTTTTAACCCTGTATTCGTCTTGGATGGATCTCCCAGCCTTTGGATTACGTACTGCGCCACAACTTCTTATTTGGACTTCCTTGGACTTGGTTGCTTTGGCATTTCCCCCCGTGCACCAGATCACTACAGTCACCGCCCCCTGTCTGTCACCCCATCCTTACCCAGCTGTACCTTCCTCTGATGTCCTTCTCCAATAATTTCCAGATTATACCATCTGCATAGGGTCTTTAACAACGCACTTCATGGGAGTCAGAACCAGTTTCAGTGACAGTTAGAAAGATCTTACTATTCTGTGTTTTTGGTAACTTGGGTTTTCTGAGTAAAGATACCTCAGTTAGAAACGTCTTTCCTACTTAGGGTGCATTTTTAAAATAAGGAGATAGACTCCAATTCATTTTTTTGGCATCCAGAGTGCAGAGACTAATTTAAGTGCAGGTCGTATCACATTTCTTTAGAATACAGCTTATCTCTTATTTGGCCTCTGTAGACATTAATTAAGTGTTTTATACTTAGTAGAAGTCTGGGAGTTTTTCTGGGTGATTAGAATGTTAGGCCTCTGAAACACCTTGTTTGTAAATACTATACATAGAGTAACTTGTGTGTTGTATGTTTTGTTACTTGTAGTGTAGTTTTTGGTATTGTCATTGTAATAAATATTTTTTTTAACCAAATGCACCAAGATAACTACACTTTTCACCAAAGGTGTGCCACAGAACAAAGAATTAATGTTCCCCTAATTATACCAGCCACTCCACTTACAAGTTGGTGGTTATGAATAATTGTTCTACTTATTGACAAAACCGCTCGGTCAATTCCTGATTGTCACCAGTTCTGTAACCCCCCATTTGTAACAATATTATTAACTTTATTGTAAACCATCCTGGATTAGGGTGTCTGCTATGCAAATAATAGCAGACCCCCCATTTGTAACAATATAATTAACTATATTGTAAACCATCCTGGATTAGGGTGCCTGCTATGCAAATAATTAATAATCAACAATAGAAATAGACATTAATACATTATGTGATGTACAGTATCTTTTCATAAATGTCAACCTCAAAGTAATTCACAATTCTTGAATTGTGCTTTTTTGGTTCTTAAGTTAATTCAATTGTTAGTAAAATACACTGATTATGTTATTTATTATTATTATTATTATTATTATTATGATGATTATTATTATTATTATTATACAAAGGTTGATTTTCTTTAAGACATCTGCAGTTACATTGAATAGATTACTTCATTTCTATATAAAATTAAGATATGTACCATGACTTGTAAAGTTCTGTTATGCAATTGGAAATGCCTGCCATAGTCTACTCTAGAAAGTAAAAATTCACAAAGAATGTATGCATATTTAATCATTTTACAAAACATAGCAAATATACTATCTCAGTTATGATGGAACAAAATCCATACTGAAGAGATATTTATTGATTGCAAATCTGGACACGAACTTGCTCAAATAAATTATTATTTTGTTTGCTGGTTAAATTGCAGGGTATTGACTGATGTATATAGCCATGCAGGCTAAAACCAACATTTACTCACAGAGGAAATGGCAAATGAGATATCAGAGAATCAGATTATGTCTTTGTTAGTCACCATCTTAGAGGGATCTCTTGCTTTAAAAAACATTTTTATTTTATGTACTCTTTGTGTATGTAAGCTAGGATATACAGATGCAGCCATTCAAAATGCGCCTTATTTTCCGGTACGCTGTACGCAGTCTACCACGAGTTACCGGTAAATACCGCGAGTTACCGGTAAATACCGCTAGCAAAATAATAGTATCCGGAATTTCCGCAAGATGGAGCTAGTAAAGCTCAACCTCTCATGTTTGAGCTGTCGCCATCTAAGTCTTTAACGAAGATATTACTAATAGTACTAATACTAAATGACCTTGGACAAGCTGTAAACTCAAAGTATTGCCCTGGTCCACATTATTTTTTTCATTGACCGTCTTTGTAAAAGTAACACCACAGCATTTCGCAATCACGCATTTGTTTCCAATCATGCAAAGTACAGTAATTTTTGAGAATAGATTCACCATGCCTTTCACATGCTCATAAAAGAGATTGATTTAGGAACATAAACATATTACCGTATGCAAACTGTACTTTATACAGTATGTATATGTATATTTAATGTCTTAACTGTGCATGTTTAAGTATTGAATATTTATATGGAATTTTACCACTGAAGGGAAATCTTAGTGCCTGAGCATAAAAAGAATAGGAGCATACTGCAACGCGTGTGAAGGCCATAAACGATATTAATTTTGGAACATAAACATACAGTATATGGCTGGTCTCGGTACTTTAAAGAAAACATACACGAAACATGGTTTCATTATGACCAGAATCGGTCTTGAGATATTTTTAACTTGATTTACAGTATTTGAGAGGTATGTCTTGACACCGATACTACGTAAATACTGCTCACGTATATGTTTCTAGGTTTATATTATACATTTCATACGGTCAAATTACTTTTGAGCATCTGATAAGAATCGCGAAACGGTATGCCCAGGGCGTTCTAGTTTTCATTTTGTTTTGATGCAGTGCAGTGGATTGATTAGAGATATCAAGTACATACAAGTCATTTTTTAAATGTTGTAGTTCGTCTTGTAAAAATGTTACGAGTACATTATCTGTCAACAATTACACAGGTTCTGTTTCCATATTGCGGATTTTGGTTACGTAATATTATTTTCTAATTTCACGTTGTGAATATATGATTTGGGCAAACAGAGCCGCAAAGAAGTACATTATGGGTTGTTGTTTTTTTTTGCAGTTTTATCTAGAACAAGCGATGCTTAAACCTTTGTCTGATTCTTGTGAAACTATCCACACGACAATTACAGTACCTAGGAGTTGACTTCAATGATGTCACTGATGGGATGTTTCTAAAAATCCATCCTCTGTAAAACGTCTTCTCTAGTTGTCCCGCATATGTATTCGCTAATGAAGCTGTGTGTTCTGAGCCTGGTTCTCTACATTTCTGTATGAACCAGCTTAGAGGGCTAAAGACAGCTTGTGTTTAAATTGAGTGTAAGGTAATTTATGCTTCTAAAGTCATGGTCATTTATTATTGTACTGTGCTGTAAACTTCTTCTGTGCCTAATTACATTATTTTATAGCTTTATCAAATCTGTACATTGTCTGTCGATAATGTTTCTGTAGTGCTTTTTCAGCCCTCAGCATGTGACCGCGCTGGTGGCGTTGTGGGTTAGTTTCTTGACTCCCATGTCACACGGTCTGTGATTGAATCCCATGGAACTATGACTTTATTTTTTAACAAACATTTCTTTGAAAAAATGAAACGTTTCCCTTGGTCAGAGATTAAATAAAACCTCACTCGCACCAAACAAATTTATATTTCTAAATATCACAACATGATCGAATTTAAGTCTTTTTAATAACAATGAATAGTCACCTATGCGTTACAAAATAAACATTTATATTGATTTGAATCGCGTTTTGATTTAAATCGTAAACGCGTGTTTAAATATATGTGTTTAAAGGCGATATACTGTATAAAAGCGCTGATTCTTATGGAGTGTGTTCCGCCGGGGATTCAAAAAAAATTTTTTTTTAAATCGCGTATCTAAGGAAAATTGCAGTATAACTTTGTTCATGCACAAACAGTAGCATGTTACATTATAATTTGGGTGTCTCCTCTTGCCAGAAAGCTCTAAATTGCATTTTGAGTGCGGTTTTTGACTTTTTCTAAATCGCAACCCATAAATAAAGTTGATACAGTTTAGACTTACTGTATTCTAAACTGTATTACAACAGCACATTGGACAATGCAACGTAAATTGCAAAAATGCACTTGGAATCTGTCCAAGCCCTACTACAAAAATTATTTAAACTGCGACACTTATCATTCATCTTTAAATAAACTTTATTCTATATAGCGTTTTAAGCGAATAGGTAATTAGATTGCTCATAAACCTAATTGCTTTTTCTACATAAACACAGTATGATTGCTCTCTGAAAATTATTTTCCTTTATATTTAGGCTCAGATTTCAACTATAGATCGTATTATTATAAACTTTCTTGGAAAAATGTATTTTATGTAAACCATGTTTGCTATTAATTCATTTAGGGCTAAAATACGTTCATTGTCTTCCAATCGAGTCGAGTTGACATTGGAAGCTTGCCACGCCCGGACTGTTACACCAACACATGAGCATGTTAAAGCGATTTCATTGAGGAGCCTAGCTACTAGTTAACACTGTACTTCCTACTTTGAAAATACCTGTGAAACCGGTTTAATTCGTCACAGCCAGCACTCCGGCAGAGAGGGAGGTTGTACTCGTTAATGTCCGATGACATACAAGTGGAAAGATTACAGATTTTAATCGTCTTTTTTCTGAACCAGGGAAAATCTGATCATGTTTCTCTATAACAATAATAAAAAACTTTATTTTACATATCCCACTTACACATTGCACGACTTTAATAAATCTATTCTTTATTAATACTAAATAAATAATACTAAAAATACTACAGCAAAGAGGTCACTTGATTTTTGGAATAATTCCAAATAGCACAATGATCCACTGGCATCCCTGAAGTCTGTTTAGTCCATAATCTTCCAAATACAATCACTAAGCAATTATAAGAATTATACCATCCTATTTCTTTGTGATGTCCTGTAAAAACTAAACCTATTTTTATAAGGTTTTTACTCAAAAGATTTCCAAACACACAAAGCATTTGTGAAGTACTATAGTATTTCTAAAGGTTACTGGTACAACATCAATCATTAAAGCTTAACAATAAAGTTTAGATTGCTGACTATGGACTAACTACATTAACTAACTGCAATGCAACAGTATACATTTTACAAGTAAGAATATCTGGTTGAATTCTTGCATTTGTAGCCAATTTAATGCGAGAGATTTTAAGTTTTAACAGAAGAAAACTACGAATATGAAAACAGCCATAACAACAAAAACTACTGTGCAAATATCAAAAGGCTACTTCAGTAATGAAATAATAATCACAGTAGAAACCAGACACTGTTTACACCATATTGTTAAGAAAGACTCAAGACAGAAATGTTCATGTACAGCTGGAAAAAACAACTTCTAAAACAACAGTGAAGGCTGTGACATTACGCCCATGCTTTTCCACACTTGTAAGGATAACCTTAAAACTTAGGCTGTTGAGTCCAATCAATTAAAGCTGGAGTTCTGCAGGTTGTACAGGCTTAAAAGGTAGATCGGTAGTTTATCTGCAATATAGTCCAGTACTGAAGGTGTTTCTTGGTTTAATTTTCCTGCTTATTAATGCTTACTTTCCTACATTTCCAATGCAGTTCACTATCATTATACACAAAAGCCAAACCATAAACTTTGAAGCTAGCAGACTTCAAGAAAACACCTGTTGGTGTTAAATGGTGAGGTTTTATTATAATCTAAGGTATGAAAACAAACTAGCTACATTTTTAACACACTTTATAATACACCACTTTTTTGTTGTATCCCAAGTGATTTGAAGCATTTCTGTTTTAATTGAACTTCTAGAGTTATTTCTCCAATGTTTAGGAGGATATCGCCATAATAAGGGCATGCTTGTCATATGCTAAAAGAATAGCTTATAACAGGAAAGGCAAATTCTGTTTTTTAAAAAAAGCTCCTTTAAAGCCTGTGCCCCAGAAGGTCCATTTATGTTGAGCTGTGAAAGTGCTTTACAGTAAAAACCTTGTGTAAATGGTTAAAAGCAATGATCCAGGGACCAAAGGTGATTCAGGAGTCTAGAACCAATATTTGTGTGCTCGGTGCAGTCCCGAGGCATTGTTGCCTTCAAAACAAAACAGAGTTAAGTGATGTCCCTTGCCATTAGAACATTAATCTTAAATGTCTACATTACTCCTCGAGAATTCATACCGGAACCAGCATTGGATACAAACAGGATGAATAACATCTGGAGTATGTATAAACACGGTAGGAGACATTATCTAAGTCTAGGAATTACACATCAGGAAGTTCACTGTCAATATCTGATACCTCTGTAGTAGATATTTGGGGAGAAGTCACTTCCTTTCTTTTGACATGCTACCTTTGACTCATTCATGCTACCCAGAGTACATCTTGATGCGAGAGTACAGCATTCAGAGTACACTGTCAGTCATGATCCAACTACCCGGCAGTAGTGTTACAATAACAACGGTTCCTGTTCCCAGCCCTCCGATAAACCACAACACCTGTGTTGGGTATCTGCTAGGGTGGTTTGGAGGTTTGTTCCATTAAAGCAAACTAAGCTACCTGTACCTCTTCAGGGCTTACTGTTTCTTGGATTTCTATCCAATTCCTTAGTATGGCACCTGAAGGCATCCACGACCTCAAGTTTGGTCTTAAATTGTCTGGTTCCAGACCGTACAGTATTAAGTTCAAGAACACTGTGGCCTCCTCGGGAACTTGCAGGAAAACTGTTTGATTAGGTAGCTGCATTGCGGTAGCTGTATCATGCCTGTCACAAGTCATAGTGTCAGTTAAATGTGGTGTGCTGACCAGCCATTTACTTCCCACCTGCTCTTCATGGAGTTCATTAACCTCCCTCTGCCCGTTAGTAGCTTTACACCCTTCATTGGTGAATCGTTTAGACACAGCCAATGGATAGCTTTGGTAGCCATACCCATCTCAAGATTTGGAACCGAATTCAATCTTGGATTGCCTTCTGGTTGAGCTATGAGCGATGGGGTTAATGTCACATACTCCTCTACTGAGAAGAGTGGAATCAAGTGGGTTGGGATTTGTGCCATGGCTAGACTGGCCACAGTGGCACTAAACTCCCTTAACAGGTCTTGTGTCAACATTCTGGCCTGTTGCACACAAGCATAAACCCACTGTATAACACCAACAATCATGTCCACTGTTTGGGGAATAAGGTTCAACCCTGTTGCATAGGAAGTTGCCTGTAGGGTTTTGCCTAAGCTTTCCAACTTTTGCTGCTGTCGATACAGTCTGTCACTACCCTCTGGCCTCTCTGACACCTGCCTTCTTGGGGCAGTCAGGGTGAGAGTGCCAGTAGCACACAAACCTACCAGAAAAAGCAAACGTGCAACAGGGGCGGCAGCAATCAGTCCTCCCAAAAGTCTTTTCGGGTGGCTGATCCCAGTCATCTCCTTCTGAGTGACTGTTGCCTTTCTAAGCTGGTGCAGCGTGTACATGGTGTCTTTCTCAGTATGCCATGTGGCATCTTGGGCACCAACATCCTGGAAATCTGGGGAGATCTGACGCAGCTGCTGATGCTGCTCCTCCTTTTCCAGGGCATTTGCTTTTTCGATTTGTTCATGCCTGTGCTCTAGGAACCCTGCAGGGGGTGGTGCAGTGGTGGAGCATGCCTGACCCTCGGCTGAGTGGTCATCTGGAGCACCTGAGTGATCTGGGATTGTTATCCTATTCTCACTGTTCAGGTCCACCCTGCACACTTCCTGATTGAGGAATCCCTCTATCGGCATGTTTACAATCATTCGCTGGGGGTAGGTGTAGGACACCAGCTCGCTCCCCCCTTCCCTCGCTAGGGGTTCAGGGAGCTGCCCCAGCACTGGGATAGCTAGTTCACTGTCTTTGAACTTACTATCACTCACCAGGCCCATGTCAGTGCAGGCGGGGATTCTGACACCCCTCTTTGTGATGTCCTGCACTGGCAGGCGGGTGGCTTGACCATCCAGCTCCAGTCTGGCTGAACCACTGTTGGTCAGACTCAGACTGACAAACTGAGCTGGTGGCTGTAAGAAAACCGGCTCGGCTTTCATTTCCTGTCCCTTCTGGGGGACTGGGTGTGTTGGAAACCCTGCCGTTGAGGCAGGAACAATCAGGTCAGTCTCACTCACTACCTGGTAGTTGTGAGAAATAATGTTACCTGACTGCAGGTTCCCTGGGTCAAAGCAGAGGGAATCGGCATCTGGGATCAGGTGTGTCCACAGCGCAGTAGTCTCAGCGTCCAGCTGGACCTCCTGTCTAACCTGTGAATGTTGCACCAGGTGCACCTGGCGGTGGCCCTGTGACAGCTGCTCAAGCAGATCCTCACTAATAGGGGACCTCTCAGGGCTAAGGGTGAGGGCTACATCACCAACCTGCTCTCCTGCCATCTGGATCCTTTCCACCACTGCGGGGTGGTGGTCCTGACCCCTCTTGGGTGCCAGGGTGCACAGGGAAAGCTCCTTTTCATCGCCAGGTGGGGAGATCTGCTCCTCTTTAGGGATGTAAAAGGTGTGTGCTTTACCTGGTGGATCAGGCGGCTGCTTGGAGCACCGCTCCTGTGGCAGGGAGGCTGTTGAGACCTCGGCCGGGACACGACTTCCCTGTATATTCGGGGAACAAGAAAATATTTTTATTTCTTATCCAGAGGGAACAGAAGGAATCTCCGCATGGGCTTCTGTGTTCGGTGGGCACTGTGTGAGCACAGTCTGCCTCTTGGCCCCCCTTTCCTTCTGTACAGAAGACTTAGGAGCCTTGACCTGTTTCCACACTTTGCCTTTCTGGTGATCCACCAAAGGTTCCTCTCTGAGTCGCATGCCCTTTTCTTTTTCTACCCGTTTGAGCTTGCCGTGTGACATCAAACACCTTTCAACCTCAGTGTCAATCAGTGTCTCACTGGGTGAGACATCTCCCATGGCAGCCTTGAGGTAAAAGCTTCCTGCTTTTCCTCTCTGTTTTACTGCCTGCTCTGTGACTTCAGGGGTGGAGTCAGCACTCGCTTGGGAGTGGCTGACCTTATCCAGGCAGGAACTCTTCCGCTCAATCAGATAGACTGAGGGAGGGAGAGGGGGCGGGTCTCCGCCTCCTCCAGTGGAGAGTATCAGCTCATTCACGCTTCCGGCAGCCTTGGGGAGCGGTTGTCCCTGTCTTAATAAAGCTTGTTCAAGCCTGGCCAGGCGGGCGGCTACTGAATCCTTTTGTTCAGCTTTTTCTAGCCCTTTCCCTCCCCCGGTGTTCTCATGGCACTTAGGACGCTGGGTGCGGTCCTGTGTGAGTGCTTTGGAACGGGGCTTAGCCAGCTCAGGAGCCTGTGCTCCTTCGAGCAGGAGGGAATTAACCCTGCTGGCTCTGACGGCGAACACAGTCGCTTTAACAGCTTTTTGCTCAGAGCGACTTTGGACATCATACTCCCAGGCTTTCTGCACGAATCTCTTAATATCAGTCATTTTCATGGTCTGTGCATCTGTATGCATTAAGATCATCTTTCTGACTGACGGGTGGAGATTCGCAATGAATAAACCCTTGAAATGTGTGTTCTCTTCGCAACCCTCATCATTTCGCCCTGCAAAATAAGTTCGTCTAAGTCTCTCGTAATATTCGCGAGGGGACTCTGCTCTCTCGTGCTTAATGTTAAGGGCGGCGGCTACTGCAGCAGTCGGGTCAATAAACGCACTGTATTCTTCGATAAGTGCTTGACATAGCTGCTCAAAGTCATTACAGACTTCTTTCATCTGCCTAGCCATCCACTCATGTACAGCTCTGCTGGTAGTTTTCCTGACCAGAAACACTTTCTCCTGTTCTGTGGCGTTTGGCAGGTACTGCAGGTTATACCTGAGGTCCTGAATATAACTCTCGATATTATTCTCTGACACTGCCGGGTCAAATCTCTCTATGTCCTTCGCTAGCTCTCTCAGAGAATGGAGATTTATCCTTCTAGCTTCTCCGCTGACGGAGATATGGAAGAGATCGTGGTCAGACCTGTCGCTGCTAGAGAGAGTGCTTAATAGCGACTCGAACTCAGACCTTTTAGCAACCATCGTTAAACTTAAAGAGTATTACTTTTAAGTACGAAATCACAGTTTTACCACAGAAAACCACAAGATCAAGTATGCAATCAACCCGGTAGATTGCAAAAGATCACAAAACAATCAAGCACTGCTTAAAGAGCAAGGGGAACTTTTTTCCTTTCGGCTTTCAGCACACTGTATTGTCGTGTATGAAACCCGCGGCGTTTTATATTGAATTATTCCGCTTGGTTGACTCATTTCAGTCTTGCCACGCCCGTGCCAGGGACGCCAAATAATGTAGTGATTCATAGCCGTTCAGGGACGCCAAATATGTAAGAAAACTGGCTCTCTGAAGGCACCAGTTCTGTAGGGTTTGGGCATTTACTGAGACCATTATTAATTGTAGCAGTAAATCACAAAGTTGATTCTTTTGATGGCTTTAGAATCCAACCATGCGACATAACTCAAACAACGCACACACACAGGTACTAATACACGAGGATACATTTATTAATACATAGAATATGCCTTAAACTAACAGATCTTATCGAGAGGGTTATCAGAATACAAAAGATATATATTCAATCAGTTACGAAGTGTTACATATATCAAGAGGACATACGTTCAGTATATCATTCATTAAGACCGTTTCATAAATGAACTTGGTTATAACTTCTACATTAGATACTCGAAACAAGTACATAACTCTTAGGAATTAAATTGATATCAACTGGTTGGGATAACAATTGAATTCTTGAGCTGTAATGCATTGAAGTTGAATACTCATCCAATCTTTGGGGATTCAGATCTCCTGCGGGCACAAAGAAACAGTTGCAGGCTGTTGCTGTCCAATCCGCGCTCTCTGGCTCGGTGCCAGGCTGTGCTGTGCGGCTTGCGACGGTGCGCTGCTGATGCTCACTGACCGACTAGTTAGTGTTGGCTTTAACTAGCAAAGTTTGTGCACAGGAGAAAAGATGACTGTGGGTCCCAGCAAGTCAGGAAGAGGACCGGTTCGTTCCTAATGAAGAGCTAGTTCTGAATAGTGATTCAGCTGTCCACAGTTCCGACCTGTTCACGAGGCCTGCTGCTGGTTACTCTCTGGCAACCTCCACTCTAGACTCTTAGAACAAAGGAAAGTTCTGGCACTCGGACACACTGGCCGTTCTGTGGTTGTCCGGGCTGAGTCTCAGGATGGTCAGGAGGCGCGCTGCGAGGATGTCCTGCCCTTAGGAGCCTTCTGCTCCTGGGCCGTCCTGCCCTGGAATTCTCCTTTGAATTCCCTTTAGAACAGTCCACAGAATCCTCTCCAGAATCCCTTCTGAATCTGGTTGAATCTCTGTGTTGCCTGCTTTTACCTGGAGGAACTTCAGCTCATTGATTGGCTGAAAGTTCCATGGGCATCAGAGTCCCACGTGGGTTACTCGGCCCTACCAGTCCCTGATTGGTTGATCAAGGTGAGATATGAGTCACTTACTCCTGACACTTAGGAATGCAATCCAGATGTCCAACTCGCACTCCCTAGACAGATAGGCGCCAATGGATGACCATTGATCATGATAGCCAGGCTTAGCTAAGTGCATCCCCCTTTGGGAGCTGGTTTCTTATCACAAGAAAACATCTTAAATCAGCTTGCATAAATTCTTTCTCTGTGGCTGCACCACAGAGATGAACAGAGAAATTAGGCCTAATTTGGGAAAGCTCAGAAACACTTAATTCTGCCTTATTAATAAGCCTCACCGCTACAGTGTGTTTGGAAATCTTTTGAGTAAAAACCTTATAAAAATAGGTTTAGTTTTTACAGGACATCACAAAGAAATAGGATGGTATAATTCTTATAATTGCTTAGTGATTGTATTTGGAAGATCATGGACTAAACAGACTTCAGGGATGCCAGTGGATCATTGTGCTATTTGGAATTATTCCAAAAATCAAGTGACCTCTTTGCTGTAGTATTTTTAGTATTATTTATTTAGTATTAATAAAGAATAGATTTATTAAAGTCGTGCAATGTGTAAGTGGGATATGTAAAATAAAGTTTTTTATTATTGTTATAGAGAAACATGATCAGATTTTCCCTGGTTCAGAAAAAAGACGATTAAAATCTGTAATCTTTCCACTTGTATGTCATCGGACATTAACGAGTATAACCCCCCTCTCTGCCGGAGTGCTGGCTGTGACGAATTAAACTGGTTTCACAGGTATTTTCAAAGTAGGAAGTACAGTGTTAACTAGTTAAGAAAGCTAGGCTCCTCAATGAAATCGCTTTAACATGCTCATGTGTTGGTGTAACAGTCCGGGCGTGGCAAGCTTCCAATGTCAACTCGACTCGATTGGAAGACAATGAACGTATTTTAGCCCTAAATGAATTAATAGCAAACATGGTTTACATAAAATACATTTTTCCAAGAAAGTTTATAATAATACGATCTATAGTTGAAATCTGAGCCTAAATATAAAGGAAAAGCATTTTCAGAGAGCAATCATGCTGTGTTTATGTAGAAAAAGCAATTAGGTTTATGAGCAATCTAATTACCTATTCGCTTAAAACGCTATATAAAATAAAGTTTATTTAAAGATGAATGATAAGTGTCGCAGTTTAAATAATTTTTGTAGTAGGGCTTGGACAGATTCCAAGTGCATTTTTGCAATTTACGTTGCATTGTCCAATGTGCTGTTGTAATACAGTTTAGAATACAGTAAGTCTAAACTGTATCAGCTTTATTTATGGGTTGCAATTTAGAAAAAGTCAAAAACCGCACTCAAAATGCAATTTAGAGCTTTCTGGCAAGAGGAGACACCCAAATTATAATGTAACATGCTACTGTTTGTGCATGAACAAAGTTATACTGCAATTTTCCTTAGATACGCGATAAAAAAAAAACATTTTTTGAATCCCCGGCGGAACACACTCCATAAGAATCAGCGCTTTTATACAGTATATCGACTTTAAACACATATATTTAAACACGCGTTTACGATTTAAATCAAAACGCGATTCAAATCAATGTAAATGTTTATTTTGTAACGCATAGGTGACTATTCATTGTTATTAAAAAGACTTAAATTCGATCATGTTGTGATAATTAGAAATATAAATTTGTTTGGTGCGAGTGAGGTTTTATTTAATCTCTGACCAAGGGAAACGTTTCATTTTTTCAAAGAAATGTTTGTTAAAAAATAAAGTCGTAGTTCCATGGGATTCAATCACAGACCATGTGACATGGGAGTCAGGAAACTAACCCACAGCGCCACCAGCGCGGTCACATGCTGAGGGCTGAAAAAGCACTACAGAAACATTATCGACAGACAATGTACAGATTTGATAAAGCTATAAAATAATGTAATTAGGCACAGAAGAAGTTTACAGCACAGTACAATAATAAATGCTGACCATGACTTTAAAAGCATAAATTACCTTACACTCAATTTAAACACAAGCTGTCTTTAGCCCTCTAAGCTGGTTCATACAGAAATGTAGAGAACCAGGCTCAGAACACACAGCTTCATTAGCGAATACATATGCGGGACAACTAGAGAAGACGTTTTACAGAGGATGGATTTTTAGAAACATCCCATCAGTGACATCATTGAAGTCAACTCCTAGGTACTGTAATTGTCGTGTGGATAGTTTCACAAGAATCAGACAAAGGTTTAAGCATCGCTTGTTCTAGATAAAACTGCAAAAAAAAAACAACAACCCATAATGTACTTCTTTGCGGCTCTGTTTGCCCAAATCATATATTCACAACGTGAAATTAGAAAATAATATTACGTAACCAAAATCCGCAATATGGAAACAGAACCTGTGTAATTGTTGACAGATAATGTACTCATAACATTTTTACAAGACGAACTACAACATTTAAAAAATGACTTGTATGTACTTGATATCTCTAATCAATCCACTGCACTGCATTAAAACAAAACAAAAACTAGAACGCCCTAGGCATACCGTTTCGCGCTTCTTATCAGTTGTTTAAAAGTAATTTGACCGTATGAAATGCATAATATAAACCTAGAAACATATACGTGAGCAGTATTTACGTAGTATCGGTGTCAAGACATACCTCTCAAATACTGTAAATCAAGTTAAAAATATCTCAAGACCGATTCTGGTCATAATGAAACCATGTTTCGTGTATGTTTTCTTTAAAGTACCGAGACCAGCCATATACTGTATGTTTATGTTCCAAAATTAATATCGTTTATGGCCTTCACACGCGTTGCAGTATGCTCCTATTCTTTTTATGCTCAGCTACTAAGATTTCCCTTCAGTGGTAAAATTCCATATGAATATTCAATACTACAACGGGCACAGTAAAGACGTTTACTGTAAATCTTTCTACGACAGACCAACGGACCACGAGTGCCCCTGTCGGTCAACTAATCACGTACCGCGGTACCCCGCGTCATCTTGCGTCACGATGCACGACGCCATAGCCAATTACCTTCAGTACATGTTTGTACCGCGCACTTTGAATGGCTGCATCTGTACAAGGAAGCAGAAAGATGAATCAGCATACACGTATAAGGTTTCCAAACTTCATAAAGTTAGGTATCTAATACAGAATGAGGTGCCAGAGATCACAGCTGCTTAGAGCTATTGTCTTATTGTGGTTTGCTTTTTTCTGTTAATGTATGTCATCTGTTGCAGGAAGATCATAATTTGCTCTGAAATTAAAAGGCACATCATCAAATACCAGATTCAGGCAAAACCCTGCTGGTATTTTTTTTTTACTTTTAATTAATTTTGTCCAACTTGCCAAACAATGTACTACTAAACAGCTTGCTGTTTTGATCCCAAAAGAAAAAGCTCTATTTTGCAGCATTGTGCATTTACTGCAGACATGTTGAACTAAATATAAAGGTAGAATGTAGTAACCAAATTGTTTCCCTTTTAAAGGGAAGAAATGTGCACTTCAATAAACTTTACCTATATCCAGTCACAAACTATTTAACAGTGATATGATTCATATATATTATAGTTTCCAAACTACTTTCAGTCAACAAAAAATGTTGTTGCTCCTTGCCTAGGGTAATTGATTCAGGAAATAAATTCAAATCCTTGATGTGAAATGTGAGCCACTAGATTTGACCCTTGGAAGAGGTCAACAAGTCACAATCTTCTGAGATGACAAGTACAATTACTTTTAGAATCTTTTCTAAATACCACAATAAAGAAGATTACATTGATAAAATTCAAGAAATGTCTAGAATGTTCTACTAGCAGTGCATTCCATTTCTAACAGATATGTGCAACATAAAAAAGTGCCCTCCAAACGGATTTAAGACAGCAAAGGCAAAACTTTTGATTTACAGTCAAGCAATATGTATTTTTGATCATTAGATTAAATATAAAGGATAAGTATAATATTATATCAAATTTACTTTGCTGTATTTCCAAGCATACATTTGATAATTTGCAGTATTTGTTCAACCTCATGATTTCAAGTGCCAGGGCACAACAACTTTAAATATATTTTATAGTTTAAAAAGTTAGTTAGAGCTTAGTTGCATATCTATTTGTTTCTTCTGTAAACAGTACAAGAGCCATTTAAATAAAGTTCCTATTTGTTCTCTGTATATCCCTATCCACATTAATTACATTGTTATTATTATTAAAATTGCTTAATACATTTATTGAACAAGGAAGTTAAACCTCTTTTTTTGCAGGACTGCTGAAGTCACACTATGAATATTATATATAGCATTATATAAAAGACAGTTATTTAATTATTTTAAATCTGCACTGTTGAAAGCAATTCAATGAAACCTTAGGATAGAATTGGTATTCTCAACAAGACCTCCAATAAACCTCTTTCACTAAAGCACTTGAGCTGTATAAAGACATGAAGGCAGATAACAAGACTCAAATGATTCAGCTTTAGATAGCTCAATCTGCATCAATAATAAATAAGATACAGATTGGACAGTTGGAGGTATTCTAATAAAATGTGCTGTCTTGCCGATATCCTTTGTAGCGGCAATGCTTGTTAATAAGACAGAATTAAGTGTTGCGGTGCTTTCCCAAATGAGGCCTTATCTCTGTTCATCTCTGTGGTGCAGCCACAGAGAAACTATTCAAGCAGGCTGATTAAAAGATGTTTTCTTTTGATAAGGGACAGCTCCCAAAGGGGGGTGCACTTAGCTAAGCCTGGCTATCATGATCAATGGTCATCCATTGGTGCCTATCTGTCTAGGGAGTGCCAGATGGACATCTGGACTGCATTCCTAAGTGTCAGGAGTAAGTGACTCATATCTCACCTTGATCAACCAATCAGGGACTAGTAGGGCCGAGTAACCCACGTGGGACTCTGATGCCCATGGAACTTTCAGCCAATGAACGAGCTGAAGTTCCTCCAGGTAAAAACAGGCAACACAGAGAGCCTGTAGTGGGATTCTGTGGGATTCTGTGGACTTTTCTAAAGGGAATTCAAAGGAGAATTCCAGGGCAGGACAGCCCAGGAGCAGAAGGCTCCCAAGGGCAGGACATTCTTGCAGCGCGCCCACTGACCATCCTGAGACTCAGCCCGGACAACCACGGAATGGCGAGTGTGTCCGTGTGCCAGAACTTTCCTTTGTTCGAAGGGTCTAGAGCGGAGGTTGCCAGAGTGTAACCAAAGGATCCACGCGAGGTTAGCACCAGCAGCAGGCCTCGTGAACAGGTCGGAACTGTGTACAGCTGAATCACTATTCAGAACTAGCTCTTCATCAGGAACGAACCGGTCCTCTTCCTGACTTGCTGGGACCCACAGTCATCTTTTCTCCTGTGCGCAAACTTTGCTAGTTGAAGCCAACACTAACTAGCCGGTCAGTGAGCATCAGCAGCGCACCATCGCAAGCCGAACAGCACAGCCTGGCACCTAGCCAGACAGCACGGATCGGACAGCAACAAGCCTGCAACTGCTTCTTTGAGTCCGCAGGAGATCTGAATCTCCAGAGATTGGATGAATATTCAACTTAACTGCATTACTGCTCGAGAATTCAATTGTTATCCCAACCAGTTGATATCAATTTAATTCCTAAGAGTTATGTACTTGTTTTGAGTATCTAATGTAGAAGTTATAACCAAGTTCATTTACGAAATGGTCAAAATGAATGATATACTGAACGTATGTCCTCTTGATATGTGTAACACTTTGTAACTGACTGAATATATACCTTTTGTATTCCAATAACCCTCTCGATAAGATCTGTTAGGTTTATATGCATATTCTATGTATTAATAAATGTATCCTCGTGTATTAGTACCTGTGTGTGTGCGTTGTTTGAGTTATATCACATGGTTGGATTCTACCATCAAAAGCCATCAAAAGAATCAATTTTGTGATTTACTGCTACAATTAATAATTGTCCCAGTAAATGCCCAAACCCTACAGAACTGGTGCCTTCAGAGAACACACTACACCTTCAAACATTGACTAACTGAAGCAAGCACATTCGTAATTGTATTATGAGAGATACTTAGGGAGTTTACAGCTATTTAATGTTTTATGTTCACTTAAGCTGAAGAACGTTAATTTATGTAGTCTGCCACCAATTTTCTTTTTTTTACCTCTGAAATTACACATCTCATTACCATTATGTTCATTCTTTTCCCCTCATGATACAGCTGGGGACAATTATACACAGGAAGCAAAAGGGACTTATTTTAGGATCATTAAGAAAGCTAGGGGCTGATCCATTCTTCAAGACCAAAATCAACTGGCATCTATTCCGGACAATGTTCCTTCTGGATTTTTCAGCCTGGGCAGACATAGCCAGGAAAATGTTCTATTTTAGGCAGTCAAGATTACTGCCAAAATATAGTACTTTCAGTTCTTTTACTCAATTCCTTTAACAATTAAATTGATTATCATTATCATAGCTATATTATAGTGTCTATGTGTGTGCATTTTACATTGTCCAATTCCAGTATCTGTGTGTAAAATACTTATCCATTTCACTTCATAACAGAAATAATACTAGCTCACATGACAGTGACAGAAGGCAATTCATCATCTGCTGAGCTGACATTTAACAGATTTTATCCAAATCTATCAGCTTCAGCAAATTAATATTATGCAAAATCATCTAATTCCCAACATGCCTATAACATCTGCTGGCCATGCAACCAATGTAATCTATTAATGCAAATGAAAAGTACATTACCTGCTGATGTGATTAGCTGAATTAAATGATGCAATTTATGTAGCACCTAAATAACCTTAATGAGGATCCTCAGTTTTTCTCAGAACTAGGAGCTCAACAGATGGATAGTCTTAATTATTGGGCTTTTGATTAGGATTACAGCCTCAATCAAGATGATGCTAGCTTGATACATGTGTTAACAATGAATTAATGATTGCTATTGAAAAAGAGGAAGAAATAAGGCTGTAGCAGTCTATGTATCTAATAAATATTCTAACAGCAGCAGCATTACATATGAACTCTTGTCATATGCTATTGCCAAAAAATATATTTTAAAAAATGTCTCACAATGCTTAGATGAAGCTGGACACACACACATTTGAATAGAAAGGCTAATCAGAGAAGCTGAGACTATATAAGGTCTGTGTAAAGATACAGTATATTTTGTACATGAACCTTGGTACTTCTGATAACTGGAATATGATAAAACTAGTCAGCCTTTTACCTTCGCTTTTACTTTCGCTATTTCATGTACGTGAGCAAAATTGAATTGTGAATGAAAGATAAATTACTAGTGTAGGCATCCTCTCACGAAGCACCAGTAAATGTAGGGGTTTGTGCATTTACTGGGACAATTATTAATTGTAGCAGTAAGTCACAAAATTATTCTTTGAGGGCTATTAGAATCAACCTTGCGGGATAACTCAAACAACGCACACACACGGATACTAATACACGAGAATACATTTATTAATACATAAAATGTGCATATAAACAAAACAGATCTGTCACGGACGTCCAAAAGGACTAACCGTGGGGAGTAGGAGAGCGGAAAAAGACCCATATGCGTAGCGGCGAGACGGGAAAAAGGCCCGGGCTCATTAGTGCAAAGAGTTCAGGAATGCCGTATAGGCCCTCAGGGAGCGGACGTGGGGCGCCCTGGTGCTAGGCGGGTCTCAGGACATCCGAACGTCAATGCTGAGCGAGGACAGAGTGCAAGACCCTGAAATATATAGCCCAAGGGAAAGAGAGGGACAGGAAGGACAGCAGACCGGAAACTAGGGACAGGACAGAGAAGGAGCGCCCTCTGGCTGCAGAGGGCGTGACAAGATCTTAAGAGTGGGGGTTAGCAGAATACAAAAGGTATATATTCAATCACGAGTTTGAGTTTCAAAACAAGAGGGACATACATTCAGTATACCATTCATTTAGAAGTATGTCACTCATTGGAATTAAATTGATATCAACTGGGGTTGAGGTAACAATTGAAGTCTCGAGCTGTAATGCAGAATGTTGAATACTCATCCAATCTGTGTGGATTCAGATCTCCCGCGGGCACAAAGCAAGAGTGGCAGGCTGTTGCTGTGTCCAGTTGGCATTCTCTGGCCCGGTGCCAGCCTGTGCTGGTTTGACATGAGAGAAGGAGAAGGAGGGAGAGATTTCTGCTGCGGTATGCTAGCAGTGGGCTCTCTGAAGACCGGCTAGTTAGTCCTGGCTTACTAGCAGAGGTTGTGCACATGGAAAGTAACTGCAGGTCCAAGCAGGTCACACTCTTTAGACGGAAAGAAGACCAGTTAATTCCTGATGTAGCGCTAGTCATGAATACTGATATTCAGCTGCCCACAGTTCCGACTGTAGTTCACTCATTGATCAGGTGAGTATTTGTGCTGGGTTCACGAGGCTTGCTGCTGGGCTAACGACGGGCGGATCTTTTGGTTAAGCATGGAGACCTCGACTCTTAGAACAAAGTAAGGTCCTGACACTCGGACACACTGGCCGTTGCGTAATTTGTCCGAGATGAGTCTGAGATTGTCCTGGAGAAGCCCCTTTCTGCCTGTTTTATCTGGAGGAACTACGGTTGTTCATTGGTTTAAAGTTCTGCGGTCATTCGAGACCCACGTGAGGTTACCCTGCCCTACCAGTTCCTGATTGTCTGATCGAGGTGGAGGATGAGTAACCATGCTCTTTGACATTAGGGTTGTAAACAACCCTGGATGCGACTCTCCCAAGGAGTCTCATAGAAAGTAAGGTGCCAGAGATGACCATTTATTAGGGTGGCTGATGAATCTCAGTTTTGGGAGCTGTTCCTTATCAGGAAACTTTATCAGCTAGAAAAGCACCTTAAATGTGAACCAAATGGAATAACCTCTCTGTATTCAGCACCACTGAGATGAGAGACAGAGGGACTGGCAGGGGAGCAGCAAACTTAAAATTCCGGTATTTTTAATAAGCCTTGCCGCTACATGGGAAAATAGCAGCCATCAGAGACTGGCCAACCCGGAAGAACTTAAAGCACATCCAGTGTTTTCTTGGGTTCACAAACTGCTACTGATGCTTCATCTGCAACTTTAGCTCCTGGAGTCCCCCATTACAATCCTCACCCGTAAAGGTCCTAACCACGGCAAATGGACCTCCGAGGCAAACAAGGCCTTCCTACAACTCAAACACCTGTTTATCACAGCTCCACTTCTCAGACATCTGGATCCCTCCATGCCCTTTGTGGTCAAGGTCGATGCCTCATCTCATGGCAAAGGGGCGGTCCTCTCACATCGCCAACACAACAAGGGAATACTCCACCCTTGCATTGTTTTCAAAGAAGCTTTCTCCTGCCATGAAAAATTATGATGTGGGGAACCGTGAGCTCCTAACCATCAAGCTCACCCTAGAAGAATGGAAACATTGGCTGGAGAGTGCCCAACATCCTTTCACCATCCTTTCAGACCACAAAAATCTGTATAACATCCAGTTGGCCAAACATCTAAACATCTGCCAGGCCAGATGGTCTCTGTTCTTCTCCAGGTATCATTTCGTGATTACCAAATCTCCCGGAGCTACTGGTTTGTAAGTGAAGAAAGATACAAGATGTTAACTTTAAGTCCTTTCTGCATGAAGATTACACTTCTAAGCAACAGGAGTTTATGGGAGGGAAGGGAGAACTGATAAGGATTCCAGATGCCAACTAGAAACCCCTGGGGACTTAATCCTTGACCATTTGGCCAAAAGGCTGTAAACTGGCCAAGACCTCCCCCCCTTTACCATAATACTTTACCGTTCCTTGCATGCAATAAAGTCATGTGTTTAACTTCATCTCGGGATCCAGAACCTTATTCTTTCTGTTACAACACAAGAATTCAAGTCGGCATGGACTGATATAACAATATAAGAAAGCCCTGTACAGAGCTCGTTCAGCTTACTTCTCTGAAATTATAGAAAGCAATAAAAATATCCCTTGCAACCTATGTAAGACAATAGCTAATCTAACAAATAAGACAGATTCTAAAGCACCATCTAACTTTAGTAGTGATGATTTCATGAACTTCTTTAGTCATGATGATTTCATAACTTCCAACACAATCAAATAAGCCGCAAAGAAATCTGGTACAGACACAATATGAGCACCTCTTTAGTGTTTTACAATTAGTTAATGAACAAGAGCTCAAGAAATTAATTTGAACTTTCAGCAGCACAAAGTTGGAAGATGATGTATTTACCGAGTAGGGTAGAGAAATCTTACACAGAGAAAAACAATTCATTCTTAAAGGAATTCTATTTAGTAGGTTTCTGTCATGATTGGTTTTTCAGAGGAAACACTGTTACTGCAACCAAAAACAAATTTTCCTTCTTTCCATAACTTTCACTCATATTCAAAATGATCCTGAAATAACTTTATCATCAATAATTTTGACTGTTTTAATTGAAGACTGTGTTACAGGCACTGACAGAATAATCCTGTAACAGGTGCAGAAAGTCCCCCTAGAGGTCCTAGTTGAGGTTTTTAAATGATTCCTAATAAAACAGCTACTGGTGTTTTGTAATCCACCATAAATGAAAAAAAAAACAAAAATACAGTGAACAAAGTAAAATATAATGGCTAGAAAAAATAGAAAAGCACACATAAGCCAGCAAAGCTCCCTTCTGTTTTAATGTCTATGTGTTTCTGTTAGGAATATTGGCACTTCAGTGTAAAGGTAATGAGCTGCCACCTCCACATGTTGGTCAATGTTTGAATCATCTTTGCCCAGGAAAATTAGATTTACACTACTAGCAAAAAAATATTTAAAGTCGTGTACAAAACAAACTTATTTTTTGTATACAGCAGCCACATAAGTATTTATCTCTTTTGCTGCCTCTATGAACTTCACATTTCTTCCTTTTCTTCCTAATTCTCTTTTTCTTGTGAGAGGAATTAGAAGATAGCCAATAACCGATAAAGATGACGCAGTTGAAAGAGCGGACATTCTTTTTATTGCTGTGAAAAGCAACATATGTTATTTAAAGATATTAAAAATTTTAAATGTAATAAATATACAAAAGGCAAATGCTGATTGAAATTCAAATTAAATCTTTTTATTTTAGAGAGCAAAACAAAACCATATTTCATATAAACCACCATTATTCAGCCTTACTTTTAAAATACACTTTTGACTATACATCACAAGCAAAAATTGTCTATTCCTGTTTGTTCCCCTAGTATTTTACAATTATATAACTTTTTAACAAAACTATATACATTCAAAATGAGGAAATGTATATATTTATGAATATGAAATGTACCTCATTAAGTTTATGTTATTTTGTATTTTAGCAAATTCCAACCTTAATGGTTTAATGTACTGAACCCATCTAGACCAACATTTGACATTTTTTTTCATGTTTAATTTAAGTGAAAATGTTATTTTTCCCATTATATATATTTCCTATATTAATTCAATCCAATCATTTATTGTTGGTAAATCTGGAAGAAACCACTTTCTTGTTATAACTTTCTTTCCTGCTGTTATAAGGATTCCAAACAAATATTCATCAGTTCCCCTCCAATCGAGGTCCAGTTTGCCAAAATATAAAGCCTCAAATGTTAAGGGTACATTCCTTTCAAATATAGTTTCCAGGGCCTTATTTAACTCCTTCCAGAAAAGCCTTATTTTAGAATTTATGCCAATGATCACTTTGGTTTCCACACTGTCTCCAACATTTAGAGCTTTCCTCAGTATTGTGCGCCTTCTGACTCGGAGTAATGTAAAATTGAACAATGTTATTCCAGCAAAACTCTCTCCATAAATGCGAGTTAGTACATCTCCATTGGAATTCACAAATTTTAAGCCACTCTTCATTTGAAATTCTAACTTCACTTTCTTTCACCCATTTATCTTTTATATACTCTGTAGAATATGATTTATTTTCCATAAAACCTTTATATAATCTAGATATAACACCTTTACTTAATTCTGATTCGTAGGCTTCTGTAACTACTTTCACTACCCCATCATTAACAATATCTAAATCTCCCCTTATAATATCCTTATTAAAATAATGGCGCATTTGAAGATATCTATAAAAATCTTAATTCTCCAAATGGTGTTTGTAAAAGACTTTGTAACTGATTCTTATCCATTATATTACAAAATGCAGTTATTCCTTTTGTGATCCAAATTTTAAATCTATTATCCACTTTATTTGGTTTAAACTCTGTATCATAGGCGGACCATCTGAGTATCTTTACTGCCTCACCTAAATGATAGTCAGATAATAATCATATTCCATGTCCTTAGTTGAAACTTTATCCATGGATTGAATCTTTTTTTAGTAATTTTGTCTAAATTCATATGACCTAATAATGCCTCAATTGGGGGGCTATTTACAAGGGATAATTCAATATCGTTCCACCTGTCTTGATATTCTGGATTACAAGAATTAATGAGAGGTTTAATTTGAGATGCATAATATTAATGTGTGTTTTGAATCTAATTATAGGTTGTCTCCCCTGCCAAATAAACCTAGAAATCATCTTATCCCATTCTGAAAATTGTTTAGCAGAGACTTTTATGGGGAGAGAGTGAAATAGGAAGTGTAATTGAGGCTGTAGATTTATGTATACAGATTCAATTCTAGAGCTAAAACTGATAAACGGGATTGGGTTCCATTTCAGTATATCTGCTTTAATTTTAGTTATAAGGGGTCCATAATTAATTGTTGTTAATATAGAAATATCTTTTGGTAAATAGACTCCTAGATATCTCATTAAACTTTGGTCCCACTTAAGGTGGTATTTGCTTTTTAAAAAATCAGGGGGATTGTAATTAGAGGTTTTTTGAAGATTTAATTTATAGCCTGCCAGTAATCTAAGCAATCTATCTACGAGTTTCATTAGTTCTAGGAATGAACTACTGGGATCCTCCAGATATAACAAAATGTCATCTGGGTACACTGCTATCTTGTGTTCATTCCCTTGTATATAAACACCTTTTATTTTGCTATTTTGTCATATCCACTGGGCTAGTGGCTTTATATATAGAGCAAAAAGCAATAGAGATAAAGGGAAGACTTGTCTAGTCCCTCGTTCTAAAGTTATTCTATCAGATAAATAACCATTTATTTTAATTTGTGCCATTGGTCTATCATATAAGGTTGGAATTGATTTTGGCCCTGACTCATAATATTTGTGTCTAGTAAATATAACTTTTTTTCAATTTCCTATGTATATAAGACATCTATTTTGTTTCTAATCTTCTTTATTTCTTGCATTGTTTTTTAATCCTGTTTTTCTTTAATCCTGTTGAGATTAGATAATTGTAATTGCTTTACCTTCCTCTTATGACTGTTCAGAGCAATAATTTCCCCCCTTATAACTTCCATTAATGTGTGCCATATCATCTCTGGTCCCACTTCCCCATTATCATTATCCTCCAGAAATATTTTTATTTCTTTATCTGTGCTTTACATTGTGGATCATTCAAAAGACTGGAGTTCATCCTATTGTATTTCTACGATTATTACTTAATCATATATACAATGACATAGAAGCGTGGTCTGAAAAATCAATTCTACCAATATCACAATGTTGAATGCTATGTCTATCTCTCTTGTATAAGAAAAAAAATGATCAATCGTTGAATATACTGAATGAGGGAAGGAATAGTGAGTGTAATCTCACCCACTTGCATAGAAATCTCTCCAAAGATGTATTATTCCCATTTCCCCCATTAGTACATTAATCTTTTTATGCAATGACTTAGCCCTCTGAGAAGATATTGTTTGTATAATCAAGCCTGGTGTAAGAAAACCGGTTCAGGGACGCCAAATACGTAATCATAGTGGCTCACTGAAGGCACCAGTTCTGTAGGGTTTGGGCATTTACTGAGACAAGTATTAATTGTAGCAGTAAATCACAAAGTTGATTCTTTTGATGGCTTTAGAATCCAACCATGCGACATAACTCAAACAACGCACACACGCAGGTACTAATACACGAGGATACATTTATTAATACATAGAATATGCATATAAAACTAACAGATCTTATCGAGAGGGTTATCAGAATACAAAAGGTATATTCGGTCAGTTACAAAGAGTTACACATATCAAGAGGACATACGTTCAGTATATCATTCATTAAGACCGTTTCGTAAATGAACTTGGTTGTAACTTCTACATTAGATACTCAAACAAGTACATAACTCTTAGGAAATAAATTGATATAAACTGGTTTGGATAACAATTGAATTCTCGAGCTGTAATGCATTGAAGTTGAATACTCATCCAATCTTTGGGGATTCAGATCTCCTGCGGGCACAAAGAAACAGTTGCAGGCTGTTGCTGTCCAATCCGCGCTCTCTGGCTCCGTGCCAGGCTGTGCTGTGCGGCTTGCGACGGTGCGCTGCTGATGCTCACTGTTGGCTTTAACTAGCAAAGTTTGTGCACAGGAGAAAAGATGACTGTGGGTCCCAGCAAGTCAGGAAGAGGACCGGTTCGTTCCTGATGAAGAGCTAGTTCTGCATAGTGATTCAGCTGTCCACAGTTCCGACCTGTTCATGAGGTTTGCTGCTGGTGCTAACCTCGGGTGGATCCTCTGGTTACTCTCTGGCAACCTCCGCTCTAGACTCTTAGAACAAAGGAAAGTTCTGGCACTCTGACACACTGGCCATTCCGTGGTTGTCCGGGCTGAGTCTCAGGATGGTCAGGAGGCGCGCTGCGAGAATGTCCTGCCCTTGGGAGCCTTCTGCTCCTGGGCCGTCCTGCCCTGGAATTCTCCTTTGAATTCCCTTTAGAACAGTCCACAGAATCCTCTCCAGAATCCCTTCTGAATCTTGTTGAATCTTGTCTGAATCTGAATCTCTCAGGCTCTCCGTGTTGCCTGTTTTTACCTGGAGGAACTTCAGCTCACTGATTGGCTGAAAGTTCCATGGGCATCAGAGTCCCACGTGGGTTACTCGGCCCTACCAGTCCCTGATTGGTTGATCAAGGTGAGATATGAGTCACTTACTCCTGACACTTAGTAATGCAGTCCAGATGTCCAACTGGCACTCCCTAGACAGATAGGCGCCAATGGATGACCATTGATCATGATAGCCAGGCTTAGCTAAGTGCATCCCCCTTTGGGAGCTGTCCTTATCAAAAGAAAACATCTTGCATGAATAGTTTCTCTGTGGCTGCACCACAGAGATGAACAGAGAAATGGGGCCTCATTTGGGAAGGCTCAGAACACTTATTTCTGCCTTATTAATAAGCCTCGCCGCTACACTGGGTTTAAGACGCACATTCCAATCACCTCCACAAATCAGTATCCCTTGTGCATTTGCAATCAAGTCGAACATTTTTTTAATAAAAATTAAAATCACTACCAGGTGGGGCATATACGTTAAGTAACGTTAGTAATTACTGTACCCTTCCATTTTTCCCAATACTAATACATACCTCCCCTCCTTATCTTTAACTTCTGTAAGCAACTCAAATTGAACTGATATCTTTTGAGATATCAGTATAGCCACACCTCTCCTATAGCCAGATTTATGAGAAGAAATAGATTTTTAAAAAAAACATCCTCCTTAATTTCTCATGCTCCAATACACTCAGATATGTTTCTTGTAAAAAAGCAATATGAGGCCCTTCTTTCTTCATTTTAGACAAAATCTTAATTCTCTTAATAGGGTTAAGTATTCCATGAACATTAAATGTCACTATTTTAAGGTCTTATTTAGACATATTTTATGTAAATGGTAGAACTTTCAAACTCTCTCCCATAAGACATATATTTCATATTGTTAAACATCCTCTTCCCATCAATTTTTTCTAATAATGCATCACAAACAAAAAACACAATAAACAAAAACTTTAAACAAAAAATCTAAATAAAACTGTATCCATCTCTGTTTTTAAAAAAAATTCTATTAGGGAGGTCCTCCTTCTCCTCTGGAGGAGGGCCCTTAAGCAGGTGGCGCGATGGCAAATCCAAGACTTTTTTTATAAAAAGAAAAAAAACAACTAAACAATTAAATTCTAACCGACTTTTAACAACTCACAGGTGCTGTCTTCATAGAACACCCATAGCCTCGCTGGAAATCAAGTCTGAAGTTTTATTACTTGCAATTTCTGCACCTTTTTTACCTTCAAATATTCTATATGTTTTTTCAGTACTGTCGAGGTGGTAATCATGATCTACGTGAAATCGTTTGTTATTATCGAAAAGTTATTTATTTTGCCAAGCTTTACATAACACTTCTTCTTTCATTTTGTAGCTTAAGAACTTGGTGACAATGGAGTGCAGTTTGGCGTCAGGGCCTCTGAGTTTCAGTGCTAACGCTCTATGCACCCTTTCAAATCTCAGTTCCACATTCTTCAGTAAATCAAATTCACCCCTGAGCAGATTTTCAAGGAAGGTGACCATGCAGCGAACTTCTGATTCTTCGGGCATTCCATTGTAGGCATCCTCTCACGAGGCATCAGTAAATGTAGGGGTTTTGTTCTTAACTGGGACAATTACTAATTGTAGCAGAAAGTCACAAAAATTATTCTTCTAATGGCTATTAGAATCAACCTTGCGGGATAACTCAAACAATGCACACACACGGATACTAATATACGAGAATACATTTATTAATACATAAAATGTGCATATTAACATAACAGATTGTATCGTGAGGGTTAGCAGAATACAACAGGTATACTGTATATTCAATCACGAAGAGTTACAAATACCAAGAGGGACAGACCGTTTCATAAATGAACTTGGTTACAACTTCTACACTACACTCAAAAGCAAGTACATCACTCATAGGAATTAAATTGATATCAACTGGTGTTGAGGTAACAATTGAATTCTCGTGCTGTAATGCAGAATATCGAATACTCATCCACTCGTTCTGGATTCAGATCTCCTGTAGACACAAAGAAGCAGTGGCAGGCTTGTTGCTGTCCATTCTGCGCTCTCTGGCTCGGTGCCAAGCAGTGCTATTGCGGCTTGCAACGTGGTGGGAGAGATTCCTGCTGCGATGCGTTGCTGATGCTCTCTGAAGACCAGATAGTTAGTGTTGGCTAAAACTAGCAAAGTTTGTGCACAGGAGAAAAGTGACTGCCAAGTAGTCCAAGTAGGTCACGCTCTTTAGGCAGGAAGAAGACTGGTTCGTTCCTGATGAAGCGCTAGTCCTGAATCCTTTGATTCAGATTGGGTTCATGAGGCTTGCTGCTGGCTAACCTCGGGTGGATCCTTTGGTTACGCGCTGGCAACCTCTGTTCTCGACTCTTAGAACAAAGTAAAGTCCTGCACTCGGACACACTGGCCGTTACATGGTGGTCCAGGCTGAGTCTGAGGATGTTCAGGAGGTGTGCGGAGGAAGAATGCGCTGCCTGTTTTACCTGGAGGACCTACGATCGTTCATTGGTTGAAAGTTTAATGGGCATCCGAGACATACGTGGGGTTACCCTGCCCTACCAGTTCCTGATTGGCTGATGATGAGTAACAATACACTCTGACCTTAGAGTTGTAAACAACTTTGAATAAGACTCTCCCAGAATCTCCCAGACTTTGAAGCGCCAGAGATGACCATTTATTAGGGTTGCTGGAGAATCTCAGCTTTGGGAGTTGTTCCTTATCAGGACACTCTATCAGCTAGAAAACACCTTAATTGTGAACCAAATGGAATGGCCTCTCTGTATCAAGCACCACTGAGATGAAGGAGAGAGGGACTGGCAAGGGAGCAGCAAACTTAATTCCTGTACTTTAATAAGCCTGGCCGCTACACCGTAAACTGAATATTTTCTCTGTGTGATCTTCCTTCCTGGTTTGTTAAGTTTGTTTACAAAGTATTTTGTCATTGTTAGAGTATCTTTATCACAGTTTCTGTTGTTAAGACCGTTGTTTCCACTTCTTTGATCCATCCCTCTTCTTATCCAGTCTCTTATTAACCTTGCTCAGCTCCTGTTTAATATCTGTAAGCTGCTGTTTATTGTCCCGTCTGAAGTCTCTTAGCTCCCGTAATATTTTCTGAAGACTGGCGTCTGCGCCATCTTGTTCAGAACTCACTGAGCTGCTCCGACTATGGTCAGAAGTTGCAGTTTTGATATTTTCCACGTTCGGTAGTTTTCTCCTGCTTCTCCCGACAGCCGATTCAGCCAAAATTATTCTTTTTCAATCGCAATGTAAAAAACAACAACTTTTTTTCAGGGCTTTATTACAAAATTGTCAGGAGGTGATCTGTATTACGCTGCCATTCCCATCTGCATCCTAACTGGAACTCTCCTTAAATTAAATATTAATTGTGATGCATTTATTGAAACAGATTTTATAATGGTAATAAATAGGTGTTTTTGATAAAGTCTTGTCCTCATCAGCTACTGGCATGGTACAGTTATAATAACCTTACCTACATGACATAGAAAAAAGCGTTACTTACATTCCATCAACTGGTCTCTTAGAAAACCACATTCAGCAATCAGTTCTTTGTTCTTTTCTTCTTGCCACTGCAGTTTAAGCTTTAGACTTTCCAATTGTGACATGTATCTTTCAACTGCCAATAGTGTCATGGAATAGAATCACAACCCTTTCCCCCTAAATAAATTAGAGAAAGTGATTAAGTGAGCATGTTTTCTGAATGAGCAACATCAAAAATAATATAATACATACTGCATACAAGCTGCATAAGTATGCTGTTAACCTTTATCGATGGTCCATTACCATATTTTTAGCTACACCATACAGTAGAATTTAATTTGTGTTTTTAAGTTGTAATGTTTTTAATTTTATTGGGGGGGGGGGGGTGATGGGGGAAATTCCAATTTTATGCATAGGGCAGAGTGAAACTAACAAGATTTAGGGGAGAAAATAGAACGTATTTCCAATACCCTTAAAACACATGCTCATAATCAGCTTTCTTGAATAAAACAGCTGTAAGGAGTAATTCTCAGGGTCTAATTAGTCATTACAACAACAATTACCATTACAAGTCCCAAATAGCATTGGGCTATATCTCTAAAAATGCTTTATAACTTCACATACGTCCAAAAATGTTTTTACTTACTGCCTGCTGAATTGGGAGTTGCCTATGATGTATTTTCCATCTGCCTTTCTGGTAAACTGATGCTTGCAGGGATTTGATCTTGGTTTTTTCTTCTGCCGTGCCTCCATTTTCAGAGACATATTCTTGAACCTTGACCTTACCCAATCTATGAGCGCTGTAATTATTCCCCCAATGCACGTGAATAACAGTTCCATTTGTCAATCAGTAAAACAATAATTAAGATTTCATATGTGAAAATTAGATCTTTGTTCACAATTATTATCTAGATATACTATATTAATGAACATTACAGGTGTCTTTTAATTGTAATATGGATTGGGAATGATATTTTACCAGTCGTGCAGTTGTATGCAGGACTTTTATCATTGTGGAAATTTCGCGGAAGTCCTGTGATAATTAGACCACGTGAAGATTAGGACCACGGAAGGTCAGATTTTGGAATTGTGCAGCAGAGATGATTTGACCAGAGACAATCAGTTGTCCAACGTATCTGGGTAAGGTTATAAATTTATATTGCTTATTTATATTTTGCAAAGTTTATGAACAAAAACTGTGGAAAAACGTGGCTCTTTTTAGTTGATGTAAAAGAGGATACTACAGGTTTGTACTGTAACACTTGGATTAAAAATTAAATAATATTCTATCCTCTATCAATACAAGTTTTAATGTGGACATTTGATCGCTTTTCACTTGTAGTATGAAAAAGCTATTAACTGTAACTATAATTGACACATCAATAACATAAGCACTAATATAGGTGTAAGAAAAGAAGTGAAAAACGTGTTTTTCATCCTCTTACATACATCTCGTTTATTGTATTGGTATGCACAAAAAAATGTCAAGTAAACGAAAACAATAACACTTTCCAAAGTTATTACATTTGTTTTAGATACTTTTTTGTGTTTTATTCATGGTTTCTCTGTATTTTTTTCTTTTAGATAACATGACATCTTGCAGTTGAAATTATTTAAAAAGATAAGTGGCAGCCCACCAAAGAAGAAAACTTTGAATCTGATATAGTGGTGTAGTGTGCTCTCTGAAGGCACCAGTTCTGTAGGGTCTGGGCATTTACTGGGACAATTATTAATTGTAGCAGTAAATCACAAAATTGATTCTTCTGATGGCTTTAGAATCCAACCATGCGATATAACTCAAACAACGCACACACACAGGTACTAATACACGAGGATACATTTATTAATACATAGAATATGCATATAAAACTTATCGAGAGGGTTATCAGAATACAAAAGGTATATATTCCGTCAGTTACAAAGAGTTACATATATCAAGAGGACATACGTTCAGTATATCATTCATTTAGACCGTTTCGTAAATGAACTTGGTTATAACTTCTACATTAGATACTCAAAACAAGTACATAACTCTTAGGAATTAAATTGATATCAACTGGTTGGGATAACAATTGAATTCTCGAGCAGTAATGCAGTGCAGTTGAATACTCATCCAATCTCTGGGGATTCAGATCTCCTGCGGGCTCTCTGGCTCCGTGCCAGGCTGTGCTGTGCAGCTTGCGACAGTGCGCTGCTGATGCTCACTGACCGGCTAGTTAGTGTTGGCTTTAACTAGCAAAGTTTGTGCACAGGAGAAAAGATGACTGTGGGTCCCAGCAAGTCAGGAAGAGGACCGGTTCGTTCCTGATGAAGAGCTAGTTCTGAATAGTGATTCAGCTGTCCACAGTTCCGACCTGTTCACGAGGCCTGCTGCTGGTGCTAACCTCGGGTGGATCCTCTGGTTACTCTCTGGCAACCTCCGCTCTAGACTCTTAGAACAAAGGAAAGTTCTGGCACTCGGACACACTGGCCGTTCCGTGGTTGTCCCGGCTGAGTCTCAGGATGGTCAGGAGGCGCGCTGCGAGAATGTCCTGCCCTTGGGACCCTTCTGCTCCTGGGCCGTCCTGCCCTGGAATTCTCCTTTGAATTCCCTTTAGAAAAGTCCACAGAATTCTACTGAATCTCAGAATCTCCTCAGGCCCTCTGTGTTGCCTGTTTTTACCTGGAGGAACTTCAGCTCGTTCATTGGCTGAAAGTTCCATGGGCATTAGAATCCCACATGGGTTACTCGGCCCTACCAGTCCCTGATTGGTTGATCAAGTTGAGATATGAGTCACTTACTCCTGACACTTAGGAATGCAGTCCAGATGTCCATCTGGCACTCCCTAGACAGATAGGCACCAATGGATGACCATTGATCATGATAGCCAGGCTTAGCTAAGTGCATCCCCCTTTGGGAGCTGTCCCTTATCAAAAGAAACCTTAAATCAGCCTGCATGAATAGTTTCTCTGTGGCTGCACCACAGAGATGAACAGAGATGGGGCCTCATTTGGGAAAGCTCAGAACACTTAATTCTTTCTTATTAATAAGCCTCGCCGCTACAGTGGCTTCAACGAAGATATATTTTAAAAATCCAAATTAAGAGCCAACTTTGCCAACACAATAGGCATTTGAAGGACAGGAGAATGAAAACTGATGTACAGTATATGCCTGGTAAGTGCAGTAGTACCTTTACTCGGTTTGTTATATTAATTAAATAACATTGAAAATGAATTGCTTTATATATTTTAATGTTATGTTCTGTAGAGTTAAGGTGTTTATTTATCCTTCCTTTTTGCTATCAAGCTTTTTTCAACATTCACAGCACCTCGGAAAACCTGTGTGAAATCAGAGACATGGATCTTTGTTCATGAAATCAAAACTCTCACTGTTTCAGTGGATGAAATGTTTACACAGGTAAGTTTCACAGAAACTGATGAAATGATCACAGCAGATGGTGTACCATGTTTTTGCCATCCTTTTAAAAGTCACGTGTAAATCAAGAGAAAGGGCAATTAAAATGTTAAATCTTTGGCAATTAAATTTGAAATCAATTCCCTAAAATGAAAGAGAAAACAACTTAAATCAACAAATTTATTGATTTCCCTCACTAACTCTTGAATGAGATTTGCTCAAGAATTGCATCTCTGTCAGACATGATTCAGGATGGCATAGCTGCGAGCAGCAGCCCCTTGTCAAAAATGGCCAAGAAGGTCCAGGGTGTCTGTGTGAAAGCTATCCGGAGGTACCGCAGAGGTACCTGGGTGGCAGAAGGTAGTTTGTAGCAATTAATGAGAATAATTTCGTACACAAAAGAAAAAGTACATTCTGTATGTGATATTTATGGCATTTCATAATTGTTTCATTTTCTTTTAGCTTTTTCTTTGTATTCTGATGGTGGGAAAATATATTTAGAGACAAATGGAACACTATTAAGACAAAATTATAAAGTTCTTAAATGTCTCATAATAAAACGAGAGAGTGGAATTAGCAATAATACAAAAACATACTGTACCGCTTGACCAATTCCACACAAACGAAATTATGAATGATTGTTTAACAAAATGAAGGTAGAAATACTTGTTAATAAGACTGAATTAAGCATTGCTGTGCTTTCCCAAATGAGGCCCCATCTCTCTCTTCATCTCTGTGGTGCAGCCACAGAGAAGCTATTCATGCAGGCTGATTTAAGGTGTTTTCTTTTGATAAGGGACAGCTCCCAAATGGGGATGCACTTAGCTAAGCCTGGCTATCATGTTCAATGGTCATCCATTGGCGCCTATCTGTCTAGGGAGTGCCAGATGGACATCTGGACTGCATTCCTAAGTGTCAGGAGTAAGTGACTCATATCTCACCTTGATCAACCAATCAGGAACTGGTAGGCCAGATTAACCCCACATGGGTCTCTGATGCCAATGGAACTTTCAACCAATGAGCGATCTGCATTTCCTCCAGGAAAAAACAGGCAACACAGCACAGTTCCAAAGGAAAAAGAACAATTCCAGGGCAGGACAGTTGGGAAGCGCAGAAAAGTTCCCAAGGGAACACAGTTCCCAAGCGCAGGACATTCTCGCAGTGCGCCTCCTGGACATTCGGGCTCAGGGCTCAACCTGAGGATCCTCAGACTCAGCCTGGACCACCACGTAACGGCCAGTGTGTCCGAGTGCAGGACTTTCCATAGTTCTAAGAGTTGAGGATGGAGGTTGCCAGCGCGTAACCAAAGGATCCACCCGAGGTTAGCATCAGCAGCAAGCCTCGTGAACAGTTCGGACCTGTGGACAGCTGAATCACTATTCAGAACTAGCGCTTCATCAGGAACAAACCGGTCTTCTTCCTGACCTACTGGGACCCGCAGTCACTTTTCTCTTGTGCACAAACTTTGCTAGTAAGCCAGAACTAACTAGCTGGTTTTCAGAGAGCATCAGCAGCGAACCGCATCGCAGGAATCTCTCTCACCACATCGCAAGCTGTAACAACACAGCTTGGCACCGAGCCAGAGAGCGCGGATTGGACACAGCAACAAGGCTGCCTTTGCTTCTTTGTCCGCAGGAGATCTGAATCCACACAGATTGGATGAGTATTCAAGTTTACTGCATTACCGCTCGAGAATTCAATTGTTATCCCAACCAGTTGATATCAATTTAATTCCTATGAGTGATATACTTGCTTTTGAGTATCTAGTGTAGAAGTTGTAATACAAGTTCATTTACGAAATGTTCTAAATGAATGATATACTGAATGTATGTCCTCTTGGTATGTGTAACTCTTTGTGATTGAATATATACCTGTTGTATTCTGCTAATCCTCATGATAAGATCTGTTATGTTTATATGCATCTTTTATGTATTAATAAATGTATTTTAGTGTATTAGTACCCTTGTGTGTGCGTTGTTCGAGAGTTATCCCGCAAGGCTGGATTCTAAGACCATGAAAAGAATCATTTTGTGACTTACTGCTACAATTAAGAATTGTCCCAGTAAATGCACAACCCCTACATCACTGGTGCCTGATATTAGGATACTACAAGAGCAAATCTCCGCTTTTTTATATGGTCTTGTTACTGTATATCATAGGTACTGTATTTGATCATGCTTAAAGTAACCTGTTTCTTTTTTCTCATTTTTGTCGGTATCGAAGAGGAAGGTTTTCTGCAACATGGTAAAGGAAAATATGAGTTTTTAGAATGCTGGGGGTGAAGACTGGAAGAAAAGAAGCCAGTCCTGCATCTAGATGAGAAAAGGTCATAAAGACATCTGATACCCCCTCATTGTTCATTACGTTCAACCACAAACTAGCATAATCACAGGTGAGTGACGAACGTACAGGGGAGTACTAGGCAGTCTTGGTTACAACCATTTTACTGTTAATCACAGAAAAATCCTTTGTGAATCCTTGCACAGGTGCTCCCACACAACATATTGAGAGAGCATGACATACGTACAAGAAACAAGTGTGGAGACTGAGAGGAAATAGGACAGAAATGCTGTAATAGGGGCACTTCGATTTGATAGAGTTGACATATTGGCTTGGAAATAAACTTTGAAATGGACCCCTGGGTAGATCATTTCATGATTTGATGAAACAATACCATAGTCATTAACTATTCCTACAAATATGTCCCTCATTATGCCAAACTCGATTCTTCTGTGCAGTCTTTGTTTTGGTTGAGGCAATAGACTAAGTGTAGTCATAGAGCAATGATATGTACAGATGCAGCCATTCAAAACAAGCTGGCGATACTACATTATTTTGCGGTGCGCTTCTCGTGGTGTAACGCAAGTTACCATATATTCTCATATAGTACCGCATGATACCGCAAGTAAAATTATAGTATCCGGAATTTCCGCAAGGTGGAACTGATAAAGCTCAACCTCTCATGTTTGAGCTGTCGCCACCAAAGTCTTTACCAAAGATATTACTAAAGGTATTTATAATGAATGGCCTTGGACAAGCTGTAAACTCAAAGTACTGCCCTGGTCCACATTCCTTTTTTCATTGACCGTCTTTGTAAAAGTAACACCACAGCATTTCGTTGATCCAATAACGCATTTGTTTCCAATCATGCAAAGTACAGTAATTTTTGAGAATCTCAGATTCACCATGCCTTTCACATGCTCATAAAAGATATTGATTTAGGAACAGAAACATATTACTGTATGCAAAACTGTACTGTATACAGTATGTACAGATGCAGCCATTCAAAATGCGCGGGCAATACCGCATTATTTTGCCGTGCGCTTAACGCAGTCTACCGCGAGTTACCGTAAATTCTCTTATAATACCGCAAGAAAAATAATAGTATCCAGAATTTCCGCAAGGTGGAGCTAATAAAGTCTTTAACGAAGATATTACTAATAGTATTAATAATGAATGACCTTGGACAAGCTGTAAACTCAAAGTATTGCCCTGGTCCACATTCTTTTATTCATTGACCGTCTTTGTAAAAGTAACACCACAGCATTTCGCAATCACGCATTTGTTTCCAATCATGCAAAATACAGTAATTTTTGAGAATCAATTCACCATGCCTTTCACATGCTCATAAAAGAGATTGATTTAGGAACATAAACATATTACCGTATGCAAACTGTACTGTATACAGTATGTATATGTATATTTAATGTCTTAACTTTGCCCATTTAAGTATTGAATATTTATATGGAATTTTACCACTGAAGGGAAATCTTAGTACCTTAAGATTCAAAGTCTTTAACTAACGTGATACCGGAGTCAACAAGCATACTTTTAGAATTTGATTAAAAGTGAATATAATATGGAATCGGGTATCTAAAGAAATTAATAACGATATAATTATATTCATGTTGCAAAAAAACTGGAACGGACATAAAAACTCCCTTGCTTCGGAAAAAAGACGATTAAAATCTGTAATCTTTCCACTTGTATGTCATCGGAAAATACAAGAAGTTTCTGCTTTGTGTAAGGATGGTATCAAAAAGTAATCTAAGTGGTGAGAAAGCTGTGCTCCTCAAAGCGCTTTACAGGATAAAAACAACAGCAATAGTGTTAAGCTGGGCAAACGATTTTTTTATAGAAATACAAAATGAGATATAATGATGTGTTCCGGCTAAGACATTAATGAGTACAACCCCCCTCTCTGCGGGAGTGCTGGCTGTGACGAATTAAACCGGTTTCACAGGTATTTTCAAAGTAGAAGGAGACGAGATTTCCAGCGAAAGACACCTCCCCCCTCCAAAGCCAAGGAAGTTCAGTACTTAGTAGTTAAGAAAGCTAGGCTCCTCAATGAAATCGCTTTAACATGCTAATGCGTTGGTGTAACAGTCCAGGCGTGGCAAGCTTCTAATGTCAACTCAACTCGATTGGAAGACAATGAACATATTCTAGCCCTAAATGAATTAATAGCAAACATGGTTTACATAAAAGACATTTTTCCAAGGAAGTTTATAATAATACGACCTATAGTTGAAATCTGAGCTTAAATAAAAAGAAAAAGCATTTTCAGAGAGCAATCACGCTGTGTTTATGTAGAAAAAGTGATTAGGTTTATGAACAATCTAATTACTTATTCGTTTAAAATGCTATTTAAAATAAAGTTTATTATTAATTTGCTGGACAGAGCGGTGAACATTATTATGGATAAGACAAAGATAACGATCCTGATCAGTTTAGAAATCTGTGTACGCTGTAAGATTTTTACTTCTTAAACTTTTAAAATACACATTTCAAATAGAAAGAAATCATCTTCCTGGTACAGTATGTATAGCAAACCAGCACGTCTTTTTTTCAGAGGGGTTAGACGCTCGGTTAAAAGCAAAGGAGATTGTCTGTTTAAGTGAACATAAAAACAAGAGTTCGCTGGCATTATATCCTAGAAGACACAGATCGGCGCCAGACCAGGAGAATGCCCGCAGCGTAAAAGAAAATGCCTGATGAACTAGGGATTGGACAGTTTCCAAGTGCTTGTACAATCGCTTTCGAATCCCCGGCAGAACACATTCCATAAGAATCAACGCTTTTATATACCGCCTTTAAAGGTGGCTTCTCAAAACGCTTTATAGGATAAAAACAACAATAACAGCAACAACAACAATATTGTATTTCATTGCACTTTGAAAACCAAGTAATAACTTAACTATATGTGCAAACGTTTTATGATATGTCGCTGTTGTGAATGTCTGTGGAGTGTATCTTATTTGCCTGTTTGTCCTGGCTCTCTCGCTCGCCCTCCCCCACTCTCTCCCTCAATTCAATTCAATTCAAGGTGCTTTATTAGCATGACAGATGGGTACAATCAGTGTTGGGTATTTACTTTGCTTTGAGATTCCACTTTTAAAGGTGATATATAAATATATACAAAGATATCAATTTATGCTGCATTTGTCTGATTGTGAATCAAATAACACATATATTTAAACCCGCGTTTGCAATTTAAATCAAAACGCGATTTAAATCAATATAAATGTTTATATTGTAACGCCTAGGTGACTATTCATTGTTATTAAAATGACTTAAATTCGATCATGTTGTGATATTTAGAAATATAAATTAGTTTGGTGCGAGTGAGGTTTTATTTAATCTCTGACCAAGGGAAATGTTTCATTTTTTCAAAGAAATGTTTGTTAAAAAAAAAAGTCATGGTTCTACAGTGGGATTTGATCACAGACCGTGTGACGTGGGAGCCAGGAACCTAACCCACAGCGCCACCGGCAAGGTCGCATGCAGAGTGCTGAAAAAGCACTACAGAAACATTATCAACAGACAATGTACAGTGTGTACTATTCTTGTGTTGCGGTACATGAATATAATTATATCGTTATTAATTTCTTTAGATACGCGATTCCATATTATATTCCCTTTTAATCAAATTCTAAAAGTATGCTTGTTGACTCCGGTATCTCGTTAGTTAAAGACTTCGATGCTTAAAATGTTTAGGGAGAAATGGAATACCGGTGTGTATTTTTTCTTTAAAGTACCGAGACCAGCCATTTACTGTATGTTTATGTTCCAAAATTAATATTGTTTATGGCCTTCACACGTGTTACAGTATGCTCCTATTCTTTTTATGCTCAGCAACTAAGATTTCCCTTCAGTGGTAAAATTCCATATAAATATTCAATACTACAACGGGCACAGTAAAGACGTTTACTGTAAATCTTTCTACGACAGACCAACGGACCATAAGTGCCCCTGTCGGTCAACCAATCACGTACCGCGGTACCACGCGTCATCGTGCGTCACAATGCACGAAGCCGTTGCCAATTACCTCCGGTACGTGTCTGTATTGCGCACTTTGAATGGCTGCATCTGTATATCAATAAATTAATATAGTTAACAGTACTTATTGGTAGCAAATTCTTCAAAAATTAAGGAGCTGCATATTTCGGAAACATCACGATTCTTACACAAGGAAGTGAAACGTGACAATTGAACACCTGATCAGTTATGATCAGGAGAAAAAAATCACAAAGAAAATGAAAATGGTTGTAAACTTCTCCAAAGCCTCTCAGTCAAGAACCGAGAATTCAAGTAGGGAGCTTCGTCAGCATGTGTAGTCTGCAAAGGAAGAAGTCAAGGTTTATTCCATGCTGAAAAGGGAAGACAAGTAACGCAATGTTTCAGATGTAAAGAATAGAGAGTCCAAATTGTATTGCAGCCTAAACCATCCCCCACACACCCTTCCCCTGCTGCGATTAGGTATTACACATAGAAAGCACTGAAAGCACTCCAGGGATCAACTTGTTAAGCGTATGACTTGCATTTTGGTTGCAATTAAACGTAGATCTTTTTGCACGTTTCAGTGCATGTTTCAGTGGCCTTTTTAAAACCACTTTGATATCCTACATATTAATTATAAAATATATATATACAATTTTGTTTTAAAGCTTGTTTTTACCCCTGCCATTGACAGTATCCACGTTTTCAAATGCTTTCATGTTCATTATTAATATTATATAGTCATATCTTCTGTATTGCATTTAAATTGGAATGGACGGTCTGGTGGATTAGTACTTGTACAAACATTCCAATTTAAATGCAATACTGGATTCAAGCATCTTATCCACTATACCAAACCATCATTTGTAGAGAGCTGAAACAGGTTGAAATGTTTCCAAGATAATCACGACCGAATTAGTCAAAGAAGTTGATGCAGATGTTTACAAAGAAAGTGGAATACGATAATACTGTGAGCTATATAAATATATTATATTTAGATCCTTATATTAATATCACTATTAATTTCTTTAGATTTGCGATTCCATATATTCCTTATTAAGTGGATTCTAAAATGTACATGGTTTTTTACTGCAATAGTGAGCGCAAGTATTCATAGAAAAGGTAAAAACATTATAGCTTTTTATAATGTATATGAACTTAATATACTTAGAACGAGCATGTCAAAACTTTTCCAAAATAACCACATTAAGATACTAAAAGACTTTGATGCTTAAAATATTTATGAAGAAAGTCGAATACTATTGTGTATTTTTTATTTAAACTACCACTACCACAGCCATATCCAGTTTGTTAATTATATGTGTATTCCTAAATTAATATTATTTAAAAATAATATAATTACAGTAACACCTAAGAAGAAAAAAAGAGAGACAAAAAACATATAAAAGCAACTATTTAGATTTTATGTTTTATACATAATGGCTTTAACATTGGATCAAAATTTGGGACAAATTTAAAACTAAATGCTGTATACACAAAAATCTCAATTGATTTCTGTTAACTTATGAAAAAGATACATTTCACACACAAAGCTTAAGAGAATGTACTGCACTGACTTATATAATTATATATATATATTAAATTATAGAATGAGACCCTTGGATCAGTTTAGCTACTACTTTGTGGTACAATAGCAGACAAAGTATGTACTGCAGATGTGGGTAGAGGTACCATCCACGTTGTCCTGCTGAAATTAACTTATTCAGAGTTGCAGGTGTGATGGTACAGGTTGCAATTATGTATTAAGTATGGTTGTAAATCTCTGTGTTTATTGATGGCTCTTTGTATGTGCAACACTGCAGAGATGATGTTTTTGCCCCACACATTCCATCTTACTTAGCAGAATAACGCTTGGTCACATATAGCACATATTTGTATGACTTGGTGGGGATAACTTGTATTAGTGATGGATACCTTCTTCACCTGGCAGAGCACCTCTGGGATACTGTAGGATGCACTGGGATGCTCTGGAATCCCACAGAGCACCTCTGGAATGTCTTGGATCTGTGTGTGCATCATCAGCACTCATGAATTTGCACACTATCCCAGATTCCCTAGACTCCCTTGTTCCTAGACTCTTCCCCTTGTTTAAATAGGTCCATTGGTGATGCAATATCTCTAGTACTACATACTGCCCTTGAACATTTAGGTAGGTGGGACATCTATGTTAGGATGCTATTTATAGATTACAGCTGGACCTTCTACACAATTGTCCCTGCCAACCTGGTCCCAAAACTAAGGAATCTAGGATTATGCAACTCTATCTGCAAAAGGATTCTGGATTTCCTGATGGACAGACCAAAGGTAGACTGAGACTGCTGTGTCAGTCCAAGGCTGTAATCTTTGTTCACCTATTACCATACAGCAATATACAGCAGCAACCGCATTATTAGGCTTACTGATGACACCACAGTTATTGGGTTGATCAGTTTGCATTATGATGACTTTGCATATTGAGGATTGAGGTAGAGCATCTGACAAGGTGGTGCTGTGACAATAACCTGGACTTGAGTGTTTATAACACAAAATAACTCATTGTGGACTTCAGAAGGTCCAAAGGGAGTCACGCTCTACCCTCACTGAGAACAATACAACTCTCTCTGCAGCAATTTCATTTTTTTCCACATGTAGCACACTGCTTTCTAGTACCTGCTGCACATGCTATAATTAACTGGCAGGAACTAAGAGACATCATTCTCTACTTCACCATCTATTTGATTGAGCATAACATTAGACAGCTGTTCACCACTAGGTCACAAATATATAAACCCATTACCTTATAAAATGAGGATAAATACCAAAAAGATTCATTTCTTTCATAAATGAGCTTAAAAGCAGAGGAAAAGTCAATAAATAATATCCTTGTAAATTACCTTGCTTGATCAAGATATTGATAGAACAGGTTTAAAAATGTGTGTATTTCATCATATATTTCCTTCCTTTCTCTCTATGTGAACTGCAGGGCATCAAATAGGTCCTGTGTGTTCTTTATAATGTAATGTTTTAAGATTATCTCCAGGGCTTTTCATTGGGAGAGATATAACTGGCCTGTAGCTGTTGTCCTGACAGTTTTTGGAATAGGGATAATGATGGATTTTTTCAACAGAGAAGGGATGATTTGTAGATTTTAGGACATTTAAAAAAGCAAACTGAAAATTGATGATCTGTAGAAGATTGTACACTCCTCTGCACACATTATCTTAACCTGCACTCTTTCTCACATTAATTTTCTAAAACTGCATGAGCACCGCTGCTGGATCAATTTTGATAGACTCACTAGATATAGGGGTAGCTGTGGGTTTTATGTCAAAATGAGTGCAAACAATTAAATCATTTGCCAGCTGTTGTCCATCCATGCCATTCAACACAGGAAAGCTTGTGGATGATATTGGCCATGGTTTTAATATCCTGCCTTACTTAGCTGGAATCTCCCACAGCCATAGTGAAATTTGTGCAAGAATCATATGCTGTTATGCAGTTCATCCAAGTTGGTGCCTTTCAAGAACCAAACATTAGACAGAATCATCCTGGGCATGGGCAGTTTATTCTTCCTCTGCCAGAGTCTCTACCTCAAACCACCTCTCTTGCAGTATTTGCCCTTTAGTTTGCAAATAAAACAAATCTGTATTCTGTGTAGAACATAGAATATCTTGAGGAAGTTTGGCAAGAAGAGTATCCAAGGGTCAGAGATGGTCGAACCTTAAGGATAAGAGGAATTCTCAGCTGTATTTCAAATCACCATCGTCAGCATCCAGTACATTCCAATGATTAACAGGTAGAGCAGTAACAGCAAAGCGAGCACCTTTAGTTTCATCATCATTACTTCACTGATCAGTTTGCAGTTATGAGCATCAAATAAAAGAGGAGTCATATGTAAAAAAGTAGACACAAAAACATTGACAACAACAAAAAACAAACAAAATCAAGTGGGGACAGGGATGTGCCCCTGGTCTCTGCTAGAATATGTTCTATGAAAACTAGACTGTTATTTTTTCTTTAAAAATATTTATTGCAATTTGATTATTGTTATACTCAAGTGAGTGCATTCAGGTATTAATTGTGTTGCCTGGCAATATAATATGTAGTAAATAAATCTCAAAAGGATATAAAATGTGTTTGCTTTCTTGCATGTCAATGAACATATAATTAGATCACAAAGATGCCAGTACTTTATTAGCATGGCCCCTACCATAATTTGATTTTTGTAACTTTATCACCTAATGACAGTTTAATAATTCCATTAAAAGAAAGAAAACCTAGTAGCTTGCTGTGGCTAATAAAAACTTAATTTGAAGAGGGCACGAAGCTCCATAAATGCACGACCTCGCTGATTAACAATGTCACATCCTCTTTACTTTGAAAAGCAGAACCGTTCTGGTTCTCTGTCAGGAGTCAGTGGTTTTTTCATCTTGCAAAGGCAATCTGGTATATTTCTGTTCTCTTATCAAGAGAAGTTTCACTTCTCATCATTATCTGCCATCTGTGTTACTGCATCTTGTAATTACTTACATGTTTTTTATGGACTTTTTTCCTGATAACCAGGAATTCAAATTAAGACATTATGGTCCAACAATCACAGAGAAGTTTACTACAGGTGATCCTTTTTTTATTATTTGTCTCAAGCCTTCTGCTGGAATGAGACGTCCTGCAATACACATTTATAATTATTATTTTGTTCCCCAAATTTTCACAACTTTCTTTTGTCTTTATTATAAGAAGTGATCTATATCAGATCTTGAATGCTTTAATTTTAAATGATCTTTGTGTTGTAGTTTGTTAATTAATATTTGTCCTCACAGGAGTTATAAATAGGTGATCTACTGAGAAAGTCATAGACCAGTAGTATATGTGGCTACTGCTGAATGGAACTCAGGCTCTACATATACAACAGATGCTGTACAACAAATGGTAACTGTCTTAGCTGTAATTGGTAACGGTTTACTGTAGCACTTATTTTCTAAAGCCTGACAAATACACTGAGTGGCCATTTTATAAGATGCAGCTTCGCTTCCAATGTAATTGACTGCAGACAATATTATTTAAAGAAGTTCAGGTGGATAGCTGCGTCAGCATGCATAGGCTGCAAAGGAACAAGTAATAAGTTTATTCCATGCTGAAAAAAGAAGAAAGAAAACACAATGTTCCAGCCGTGGAGCCTTCAGGTGTGAGAAAGACAGGGCAGTAAGCAAAGGTAATGTAGCATAGGAGAACAAAAGCTGGGAGGTGTGAGCAAGGGACAGAGTGGCCAATCAGGTAGTGTGAAATTAGGATAGGTGAAAAGAGATGTGAAATGAAACCAACAATGAATAGAGAAAATTTAGAAGAAAATGAGTTGACGTTGAGAGAAGGGGAAAGCTGTGATCCTAGCTGCAGGATAATTTTAGTTTCTGTAGTCTTTCTGATGTGGAAGTTACAGATGCAGCCATTCAAAACAAGTGGGCGATACAGCATTATTTTCCGGTGCGCTTTACGCATTCTACCGCGAGTTACTAGTAAATACCACTAGTTACCATAAATTCTCCTATAATACCGGAAGTAAATTAATAGTATCTGGAATTTCCGTAAGGTGGAGCTAAAAAAGCTCAACCTCTCATGTTTGAGCTGTCGCCATCAAAGTCTTTAACGAAGATATTACTAATAGTATTAATAATGAATGACCTTGGACAAGCTGTAAACTCAAAGTATTGCCCTCGTCCACATTTTCTTTTTCATTGACCGTCTTTGTAAAAGTAACACCACAGCTTTTTGCAATCATGCATTTGTTTCCAATCATGCAAAGTACAGTAATTTTTGAGAATCGATTTACCATGCCTTTCACATGCTCATAAAAGAGATTGATTTAGGAACATAAACATATTACTGTATGCAAACTGTACTGTATACAGTATGTATATGTATATTTAATGTCTACTGTGCCCGTTTAAGTATTGAATATTTATATGGAATTTTACCACTAAAGGGAAATCTTAGTACCTGAGCATAAAAAGAATAGGAGCATACTGTAACGCGTGTGAAGGCCATAAACGATATTAATTTTGGAACTTAAACATACAGTATATGGCTGGTCTCGGTACTTTAAAGAAAACATACACACCATTTCTCCCTAAACATTTTAAGCATCGAAGTCTTTAACTAACGTGATACCGGAGTCAACAAGCATACTTTTAGAATTTGATTAAAAGGGAATATAATATGGAATCGCCTATCTAAAGAAATTAATAACGATGTAATTATATTCATGTACCGCAACACAAGAATAGTACACGCTGTACATTGTCTGTTGATAATGTTTCTGTAGTGCTTTTTCAGCACTATGCATGTCACCTTGCCAGTGCCACTGTGGGTTGGGTTCCTGACTCCCATGTCACATGGTGAGTGTTCGAATCCCGCTGGAGCCATGACTTTTTTTTAACAAACATTTCTTTGAAAAAATAAAATGTTTCCCTGGCTCAGAGATTAAATAAAACTTCACTCGCACCAAACAAATTTATATTTCTAAATATCACAACGTGATCGAATTTAAGTCATTTTAATAACAATGAATAGTCACCTAGGCATTACAATATAAACATTTATATTGATTTGAATCGCGTTTTGATTTAAATCGTAAACGCGTGTTTAAATATATGTGTTTAAAGGCGATATACTGTATAAAAGCGCTGATTCTTATGGAGTGTGTTCCGCCGGGGATTCAAAAAAAATTTTTTGTTTAAATCGCCTTTATTTAAAACCCATAAATAAAGCTGATACTGTTTAGACTTTTAATTATTTAAAACTGTATTACAGCAGCACAATGCACAATGCAACGTAAATCGCTATCTTTGTCTTCTGCGTAATAATGTTCACCTCTCTGTCCAGCAAATTAACAATAGTAATAATAATGAACTTTATTGTATATGGCGCCTTTAAAGCTGGCTCCTCAAAGCGCTTTACAAGATAAAAACAATAACAACAATACTGTTAGGCTGGGCAGACGATTTTTTAAAAAGAAATACAAAATGAGATATAATGAGGTGTTCCGGCTTAGACATTAACGAAGAGCATAACACATGGGCGGCCAGCGGGAGTGCTGGCTGTGACGAATTAAACCGGTTTCACAGGTATTTTCAAAGTAGAAGGGGGCGAGATTTCCAGCGAAAGACACCTCCCCCCTTCCAAAACCAAGGAAGTACAGTACTTACTAGTTAAGAAAGCTAGGCTCCTCAATGAAATCGCTTTAACATGCTAATGCGTTGGTGTAACAGTCCGGGCGTGGCAAGCTTCTAATGTCAACCCGACTATGGCGAAAGGAACCCTTCTTTCATTGGAAGACAATGAACATATTCTAGCTCTAATTGAATTAATAGCAAACATGGTTTACATAAAATACATTTTTCCAAGAAAGTTTAGCCTTTGTCACTAATGAAACCACTAAATAAAGACATAAATAAAGAAATCTTAAGATTTTTAAAATACAGTACATGACTTTGCTAAAATTTCTTTAAAAATAAAAACGATTACAAACGCCAGCGGAGAGAGAGAACAGGGGAGGGATGTTGGTTTTGCATAAGGGGCTGGGCTATTGAAATGAGGTCTATTTGGGAATGTGGAATTACATGTTCTGGCTGTTTGTGAATTATCGTTGTTGAGTATGGAGTGTTGAGGCAAAATGCCATTTAGCGCTTTCTGGCAAGAGGAGACCCCCAAATTAATAATGTAACATGCTATTGTTTGAGCATTAACATAGTTACTGTATACTATTATTTCTTTATTAGATTAGATTAGAATCACTATTAGATACGTGATTCCATGTTATTTTTTAATCCCTGGCGGGACTGGGAGTCCATAAGAATCGAGTAATAGGTTTCATTGCGCTTTGACAGATCGTCTTTAAATCAATTGTTGATTTAAAGGTTGACAGTAAATGTTTATATTGAAACGCATACTGTATAGCCTCTATTTCTCTATAAAAATCGTTTGCGCAGCCTAAGAGGGGGGCGAATGCACTACAACAGATTAGCATACTGTAGAGGAACACAGTATAGGCATCGTTGACATGAGGACTTTTGAAACCAAATTTCCCAAATTTAATATGTGCTTTTCTATGTTTATTGTCAATTGATTGTCCATAATATTGCTATTCTAAATAAGGAGCGCTTCACCCTGCCTGCTGAGGGAAGAGTTGGCTTATTATTATTAAGAGCACAGCAAAGACTGTATAAAAGGAATACTAGAGACAAACTAGTATACTTTAGATCTTTTTTTCTGAACCAGGGAAAATCTGAACATGTTTCTCTATAACAATAATAAAAAAACTTTATTTTACATTTTACTGAGAATATAGTCCCTCGTTGCTACGCAATGCAGAAACACAGCCACAAGTAACTAACAAAGAGAGGACATTAGATAGCCAATATGATAAAGGAATAAATTACTCTTTTTGTTTATTTCTTTAGCACATTTATTTGAACATTTCCATTGATTGTACAAGCACTTGGAAACTGTCCAATCCCTAGTTTGTCAGGCATTTTCTTTTACGCTCCGGACATTCTCCTACTGGCGCTGGTCTGTGTCTTCTAGGATATAATACCGTCGATTTGTTGTTAAAATTGGGATTCCAATAACGCTGCAACAGACTCTTGTTTTTATGTCCACTATAACAGACATAATCTCCCTAGCTTTTAACCGTGCATTTCATAATTTCTAAGAATGAAAATGATTTTAACTATGCGACAGTTATCATTCAACGAGAGCTCAAAATATCACAAGGATCCTCAAGAGCGCAACAAAGACTGCAGAAAAAGATACGTGTATCAGATACGTGAGAATCCAAGCTTTTTTATCTACGCTTTCTTTTCTACGCTAAGAAGTAGTCTTTAAAATTTCTTTATCACACAGTAAAAAGTCATAATTCAGGGGTGTGCATATACTAGAAATTACGGCACGGCTTCAGAATGGTGATTGGCTGACACCATCTCACACACCTCTGATTGGGGAAAAAAGACCTGCTGATCTGTTCTGCATACCAGGAAGACAACAGAATATGCTTTTTTTCTATTTGAAACATTTAATTTAAATGTTTAATTAAAAAGTAAAAACCTTACAGCGTACACAGATTTCTAAGCTGATCAGGAGGGAGAAAAATCACCCATGTTTCGCGCATAAAAAGTGGTTATTAACTATGGAATCCTGTTTTTATTTCACCTGGCAATCTACCTGACTGCCCAACTACAGTATCTAAGAAGCCCTCCATGAAACCAAAACAACCACAATTGAACTAGTGTTGATAATAAGAGAGAGAGAGAGTCCCCGTTACCCCCATTTTGATTTAAATCGCAAACGCGTCTTTATTGATTCACAGTCAGACAAATGTAACATAAATCATTGTCTTTGTCTTCTACGTATCTTAATAAACATTCAGCATAGCTTTCTCCCCATTTAGATTTATTTTTCTTGAGATCTTGGGATCAAACCTGGAAAGATTAGATAGTAATCGTTTTTATTTTTTAAATACATTTTAGAACAGTGTAATCTATACTAAAAAGCTGTATTTATTTAATACCACTTGATACTTATATTAATGGAGTTTAGTTGATACTGTTTAAACTTTTAATTATTTTAAACTGTATAACAGCATTGTACACATGCTTAAAAGAGAAGAGAGAAAATGCAATGTTTTGGCTGTGAAACCTTCTTCAGGTGTGAGGGTCTTCTGCTCAAAATGAAACGCTAAAATGTAATGTAGACTCTGAACGGGTTCAACTATGATTTGGGCTTGATTGATGTCACTGCCTTTCATCTGAAATCCTGCTTGAATCCTTCTAAACTAAAAATTAGACACAATAAGAGAAGAGGCTCTGGTGAAATTTCTCTTTTTTTTCTTGGAAAAATATCTTACCCGCTGCAATCCGGGCACAGAAGGGTTAAAAAGAAAGTCAGACAGGCAGGGGGGAGGATGAGTTGTGAAACTGTTACCTGGATAAAGAGAGAAGAAATAAAGCGCAGTTTTTAACTCCACAAGTCTGAGTCTCTGTGTTCGTTGTCACCGAAACGGAATTTGTTACATTGGTGTCAGAAGCAGGAGGATGGACAGTGAATGGCCGATGATGTCGGACTTGGAGAAGCACCGGTTTCCCCAGCAGCCGAGTGACCCCCTAAAGCGCCTTTTGGGGGCAAGCAACAGCTGCCAGGGGCTGGGATGACCCCTCAGCACCGCTAGTGGCCACAGTCCTTATCAGGGCTACCTAACGGCGACCTACTCAGCGGAAGGGGGGCACTTTCCTGGGTCGCCTCAGGGTGTGTGGCGGGAATGAGATGCCAGACCAGCAGGGTCCAGCCCACCACCCCTGCACCAGCCTGCGTTATAATGGGGAGGTCCCATGTCAAATGTTTGGACCCAGTTCCAGATGGCAGCCTGGGCAAATGGCCTCTGGTGGAGATGGCGGGCTACCTCGCCACGTTCCTGGAGGGGAAGGCCTGCCAGGCTTTGCTGGATGTACCCAGGTACCAGCGGTACAACTATGCCGCATTGGCGTCGGCCCTCTGGAGGCATTTCGGCGGGAGAGGGGAGGCGCCGGGACTGCTGCAGGCGAGGTTGGACCAATACCACCGCCTAACGGGAGAGCCACTGGGTCCGGTCGCTGCAGACGTGGCCTACTTTGCCCGGTAGGGTTACCCTACTCTTCTGGAGAAGGCCCACTGGGAGATGGCACTCCAGGTGTTCCTCCGGGCCCTGGTACCGACTGAGGTGCAGCGGCAGTCTCCTTGGAGCAGGCCCTGGCTCTGGCTGAGCAGGCTGATGCCGTATCCGAGGAGACCAGTGGGCCAGGCATGGCACATGAGGAATCAGATGGGGAGGAGGAGACGGCCAGTGCAGTGACGCCGGGGGCTTATTTCTTCCCTGCCTCATCGAGGGTAGACCCTGCCAGGCCCTCGTCGACACCGGTTGGACCATTACCCTGCTGCGGCCTGGTGTCCTGCCAGGCACCGAGGCAGCCAGACCCCAAGGATGAGAAACCACCAGCCTTCACCTGAGGACGGTGACGGGGCAGTACGCAGAGGTCCTTGGCAAGCAGGTGCTCACCATGCAGTTTGGGGCTGCGAGGGTGAACCACCACTTCTACCTCTCCCCAGTCTGCGAGTCTGCATCCTGGGGTTGGACTGGTTGCAGCAGGTGGATGGTTGCTTTGACTTGGGCCGGCGAGAGTTGGTGGGGCAGGGGAATGAATCAGTTTCGCGGTGGGCGGGGTGGGACATTTCCGGGGCGCGTGGGCTGACCGGAGCAGGAAACGGAGGCAGCAGCACCGCGTCGCCGGGGCCTGTCGGAGCCGCGGGTGTTGGGGCGAGCGTGCCGGAGCTGACTCCTGGCCACCAGGCCACCAGGCATTATTTCTAAATATCACAACGTGTACACAGCGATCCCCTCGGATTCCAGCCAGTGCGTAATTATGCATCGATGAAAAACCGGAGGTTTAATAAAAGAGAATTAGCTCACTGATAGTTTTATGTGCAAGCTGTGAACATTTTCACAACTAGTGGTCTTTAAAATGTATTTATTTGTTCACAATCTGATAACACAATGTAAATCATTATCTTTGCATTCTAAGTCCCTAAATGCACTTTAAGCATAGTTTTCTCACTATTTAGATTTATTTTTCATACCATCTTTTAAACAAAACAGGAGCTTATACTACTTCCTCATGGGATCAAATGTGGAAAAATTAGAGTAATCATTTTTATTTTTTAAATACATTTTAGAAAAGTGTCATTTATACAAAAAAGTTGCATTTAATACCACTTGATTGTTATATTAATAGAGATAAGCTCTCTATTAAAGCTCTGATCAAAGATCAAACGGCAATATCTCATACACTGGGACTGAACTGTGATCTGTGATGTGGTTGAGTGTGAATTGTGGCGCTCTAGCAGGCAAAGTTGTCTGTGCCGAAAAATAAAAACTGGTTTAACAACTCTTAAGCATACTGTAGTTTTTGTTAGACCATTAGACATGCAATACACTTCCTCGTGATCATCTTAGAATTTTTGAGTAAGCTGCAAGTTTATTTTAAATTTATATACACAATACTGCTGTTAGCAGAAAGATTCCTATGCTTTTACTCAGCAGCTTATTAAAAACAGCACCAATGGTGTTCAAACCGATTTTTTTTACACAGAAGACTGACAGAGCTTCGCGTTGTGAATCTGTTTTTCTAAGAAAACGTGTACTTGGGGGGAGGTGTCTTTCGCTGGAAGACTCGCCCCCTTGTACTTTGAAAATACCTGTGAAACTGGTTTAATTCGGCACTGCCAGTACTTCCACAGAGAGTGATGAAAACCACGCAGCGCCAGGCGATTGCACATTAAAGTAGGGCTTTCCGGCTCACGTGGATTTGCGCCCTAGAGTATAACCTGCGGTACCGCTGTATACATAAAGTACGAACATGTTGTGTTATTTTGAAATATAAAAAATGTCAATATACTGTAGTGTCCATAATATTTGATATTTTAGTTTTTCCAAAGAAATGTTTATTTGTTAAAAGAAAACTCATAGCAATTGCTGGATTTGAACACCTGACCTCACACTTATGCTGTAAATCAGTCACTTAAGCCACCAAGGCAAGTCATGTAACATGCACTGAAACAGCGACACACATACTGTATAGTAATATGGTCAGAAGGACCACGTAAAAACGTTTCAAAATAACCACATGTAAGACTTTGATGTTTAAAATGTTTAGGGAGAAATGGAATATTGGTGTGTATTTTTTCTTTAAAATACCAATACCAGCAACATACAGTTTACATAATATGTTTATGTTCCTAAATTAATATCGTTTATGACCTTCACATGCATTATGCTCCTCTGCTTTTTAAGCTCAGCTACTAAAATTTCCCTTTAATGATGGAATTCCATATAAATATTCAATACTAAGCGGATTAAAATGTGCACAGTAAAGAGATTAAATAAAGCAATCATTTCACTAAGAACCAATGCACCACGAGTGCTGCCTGTCGGTCATTTTGTCAAGCCAATCATGTCCTGCGGTATAACGCTAAACTGTAGATACATCACACATCAAGGACAATAAACCGGGATAGCAGGGAGGATTTGTTTTAGACTGTGCTTACATGTTAATATACAGATGCAGCCATTCAAAATGCGTGGGCGATACCGCATTATTTAGCTGTGCGCTTTACGCGGTCTACCGCGAGTTACCATAAATTCTCCTATAATACCGCAAGCAAAATAATAGTATCCGGAAATTCCGCAAGGTGGAGCTAATAAAGCTCAACCTCTCATGTTTGAGCTGTCGCCATCAAAGTCTTTAACGAAGATATTACTAATAGTATTAATAATGAATGACCTTGGACAAGCTGTAAACAAAGTATTGCCCTGGTCCACATTCTTTTTTTCATTGACCGTCTTTGTAAAAGTAACACCACAGCATTTCGCAATCACGCATTTGTTTCCAATCATGCAAAGTACAGTAATTTATGAGAATCGATTCACCATGCCTTTCACATGCTCATAAAAGAGATTGATTTAGGAACATAAACATATTACCGTATGCAAACTGTACTGTATACAGTATGTATATGTATATTTAATGTCTTAACTGTGCCCGTTTAAGTATTGAATATTTATATGGAATTTTACCACTGAAGGGAAATCTTAGTACCTGACCATTAAAAGAATAGGAGCATACTGTAACGCATGTGAAGGCCATAAACGATATTAATTTTGGAACTTAAAATTTTGGAATTTTTGAAACATACAGTATATGGCTGGTCTCGGTACGTTAAAGAAAACATACACACCAGTATTCCATTTCTCCCTAAACATTAAGCATCGAAGTCTTTAACTAACGTGATACAACAAGCAAACTTTTAGAATTTGATTAAAAGCGAATATAATATGGAATCGCATATCTAAACAAATTAATAATGATATAATTATATTCATGTACAGCAACATGGCGCTGTGGGTTAGGTTCCTGACTCCCATGTCACATGGTCTGTGATCGAATCCCACTGGAGCAATGAACTTTTTCTATAATTTCTTTGAAAAAATGAAACATTTCCTGAGTCAGAGATTAATTAAAACCTCAATCGCACCAAATTTATATTTCTAAATATCACAACATGATCGAATTTAAGTCATTTTAATAACAATGAATAGTCACCTAGGCGTTACAATATAAACATTTATATTGATTTAAATTGCGTTTAAAACGCCTTTATTTAAAACCCATGAAGCTGATACTGTTTAGACTTTTTATTGTTTAAAACTGTATTACAGCAGCACAATGCACAATGCAACGTAAATCGCTATCTTTGTCTTCTGTGTAATAATGTTCACCTCTCTGTCCAGCAAATTAACAATAGTAATAATAAGGAACTTTATTGTATATGGCGCCTTTAAAGGTGGCTCCTCAAAGCCCTTTACAGGTTAAAAACAATAACAACAATACTGTTAGGCTGGGCAAATGATTTTTTTTTAAGAAATACAAAATGAGATATAATGATGTGTTCTGGCTTAGACATTAACGAAGAGCATAACACGTGGGCGGCGTAGAGGTCGGCTCTGGCTTTCCCATCTACTGTATACACTGCAAGTACAACCCCCCTCACTGCAGGAGTGCTGGCTGTGACGAATTAAACCGGTTTCACAGGTATTTTCAAAGTACAATGTGGTGAGATTTCCAGCGAAAGACATCTCCCCCCACTCAAAAACCCAGTAAGTACAGTACTTACTAGTTAAGAAAGCTAGGCTCCTCAATGAAATCGTTTTAACATGCTAATGCGTTGATGTAACAGTCCGGGCGAAGCAAGCTTCTAATTTCAACCCGACTATGGCGAAAGGAACCCTTCTTTCATTGTAAGACAATGAACATATTTTAGCCCTGAATGAATTAATAGCAAACATGGTTTACATAAAAGACATTTTTCCAAGAAAGTTTAGCCTTTGTCACTAATGAAAATAAGACTAAATAAAGACATAAATATAGAAATCTTCGGATTTTTAAAATACATGACTTTGCTAAAATTTATTTGAAAAAAAAATGATTACAAACGCCAGGGGAGAGAGAGAACAGGGGAGGGATGTTGGTTTTGCATAAGGGGCGTGGCTATGGAAATGAGGTCTGTTTGGGAATGTGGAGTTACATGTTCTGGCTGTTTGTGAATTATCGTTGTTGAGTATGGAGTTGAGGTATTGATAATGTGTAATGCTTTCTGTTGAAAATTGAGGTGGATTTTGTTTATGATAAAGAGGATAAACTGGGATGGGAGGAGGGTTTGGTATTGCATAAGGGGCGGGATTATGTTAATTGGAGGAATTTGCGAGAGTATAATGGTTTGACATATTTGATTTTGTATTGTGGTTGTTATCTATGTTTTTGGTTGGTATTATGTTTATATAGTTGTTTTTGTTGGTTGGTTGTTATTATGGTTATTAATAATACGATCTATTGTTGAAATCTGAGCCTAAATAAAAAGAAAAAAGCAAGTGATTAGGTTTATGAGCAATCTAATTACTTATTTGTTTAAAACGCTATATAAAATAAAGTTTATTATTAATTTGCTGAACAGAGCGGTGAACATTATTATGCATAAGACAAAGATAACGATCCTGATCAGTTTAGAAATCTGTGTACGCTGTAAGGTTTTTACTTAAACTTTTAAAATACACGTTTCGAATAGAAAGAAATCCTCTTCCTGGTACAGTACTGTATGTATAGCAAACCAGCACGTCTTTTTTCTCCAATCAGAGGGGTGTCAGATGGTGTCAGCCAATCACCATTCTGAAGCCCTACCATAATCTCTGGTATGGGGAGACCCCAGAATTCTGTCCCATAGTTTAGACAGATGATAGATACTTTTATTGATCCCGTGAGGGAAATAAAGTAAATCATTTTCATTTTATGAAATTATTAAACGCTCGGTTAAAAGCAAAGGAGATTGTCTGTTATAGTGGACATAAAAACAAGAGTTCGCAACACAACAGGAATAATATTATATATCGCCTTTAAAGGTGGCTTCTCAAAACGCTTTACAGGATAAAAACAACAATAACAGCAACAACAACAATATTGTATTTCATTGCACTTTGAAAACCAAGTAATAACTTAACTATATGTGCAAACGTTTTATGATATGTCGCTGTTGTGAATGTCTGTGGAGTGTATCTTATTTGCCTGTCTGTCCTGGCTCTCTCACTCGCCCTCCCCCCTCTCTCCCTCAATTCAATTCAATTCAAGGTGCTTTATTAGCATGACAGATGGGTACAATCGGTGTTGGGTATTTACTTTGCTTTGAGATTCCACTTTTAAAGGTGATATATAAAATCAAGGCTTTAACTTGCTTTAACTCCGCAATGTATTTTAAAAATAAAAAGATTACAATCTAATCTTTCCACGTTTGATCCCAAGATCCCAAGAAAAATAAATCTAAATGGGGAGAAAGCTATGCTGATAGTTTATTAAGATACTTAGAAGACAAAGATATCAATTTATGTCGCATTTGTCTGATTGTGAATCAAAAAACACATATATTTAAACCCGCGTTTGCAATTAAAACCAAAACGCGATTTAAATCAATATAAATGTTTATACTGTAACGCCTAGGTGACTATTCATTGTTATTAAAATGACTTAAATTCGATCATGTTGTGATATTTAGAAATATAAATTTGTTTGGTGCGAGTGAGGTTTTATTTAATCTCTTACCAAGGGCAACGTTTCATTTTTTCAAAGAAATGTTTGTTAAAAAAAAAAGTCATGGTTCCACAGTGGGATTCGATCACAGAACATGTGACATGGGAGTCAGGAACCTAACCCACAGTGCCACCAAAGTCATGGTTCCACAGTGGGATTCGATCACAGAACATGTGACATGGGAGTCAGGAACCTAACCCACAGTGCCACCACAGTGGCACAGTCACATGCACAGTGCTGAAAAAGCACTACAGAAACATTCTCAACAGACAATGTACAGCGTGTACTATTCTTGTGTTGCGGTACATGAATATAATTATATCGTTATTAATTTCTTTAGATACACAATTCCATATTATATTCCCTTTTAATTCTAAAAGTATGCTTGTTGACTCTGGTATTACGTTAGTTAAAGACTTCGATGCTTAAAATGTTTAGGGAGAAATGGAATACTGGTGTGTATGTTTTCTTTAAAGTACCGAGACCAGCCATATACTGTATGTTTAAGTTCCAAAATTAATATCGTTTATGGCCTTCACACGCGTTACAATATGCTCCTATTCTTTTTATGCTCAGGTACTAAGATTTCCCTTTAGTGGTAAAATTCCATTTAAATATTCAATACTACAACGGGCACAGTAAAGACGTTTACTGTAAATCTTTCTACGACAGACCAACGGACCACGAGTGCCCCTGTCGGTCAACCAATCACGTACCGCGGTACCACGCGTCATCGTGCGTCACAATGCGTGACGCCATAGCCAATTACCTCCGGTACGTGTGTGTACCGCGCACTTTGAATGGCTGCATCTGTAAATAATGGAGGTTTGCCAAGTTCTTAGTAGGTGGTTACAAAGTTGTGTGCTCATGTTGCTTTGTCAAATAGCGACACTCCCAGCTTTCATGAAATATCCTTTATTTGCCTGTAACAACCTTGGAATTAATGTTTTATACTGGTGTCCCTTCCACCCCAAAAATAAAATCATGGCTATGCCACAACTGACAGCTGCTTCAGTGTCAGCCAATGGGCTATTAGAATAATCAGTTTCTGGGTCAATTTACATGATAAAACATCTCTTTTGAGTGGAGGGCAAAAAAATGATAAGATAATGATAATGATGGCTTTATAATAAATCAAATTCTCATTTTTATATATTCATGGCATAATTTGTCTAACATATTTTTAAGTAACATTGTTCTTTAAATTAATATTAAGATAAAATATTTTCTTAGCTATAAAATAAGCCTCTGTTTAAACTTACCTGCTTGGAGCAAGTAAAGAATAGAGCATGTGTTGCTATGGTTAATTAAATTAATTAAATTTAATTTTGGTTTGTGAATCTGAAAATCCACACTTTTGTCAACATATTTACTAAAGATGTCTGGCTAAATGTGTAATCTCATGTTACAGATGCCGCCATTCAAAATCCGTGGGTACACCACGGTACAACGCGGTGGGCGGTGTCGCATCAAAACGTGTCATTTGACGTCATACCATAAATGACCATATGTAAATGGATTAAGTTAATAGTATCCGGAATCACCTTGTAAAACCACCAGGAGGAGCCAATAAAGCTTAACCTCTCATGTACAGCATTTGAGCTTTTAAATTTAAACTGTGTATTACAGCATGTTAATCATAAATCATTAAAAAGCTGGTATATTTTATGAAAGCAAGATTGCTCAGTTAGGCAAAAGTACACAACCTACCTTTATCATAATATTTTAATTATGCAGAAATATTTTATGCATCAAAGCCTTTACTGAAGATATTACTAATAGTATTAGTAATGAATGACCTTGGACAAGCTGTAAACTCAAAGTATTACGCTGGTCCACATTCTTTGTAACCGTTGTTTTAAACGAAAATACTTTATTTTTTCATTGACAAAAAGTAACACCACAGCATTTCGCTGATCTAACTAACAAGGACAGGACATTAGTTAGCCAATATTATAAAGGAATTAATGACTTTTTTTGGTTATTTCTTTAGCACGTTTATTTGAACATTTCCTTCAATTGTACAAGCACTGAAAGACTGTCCAATTCCCTCGTTCGTCAGGCATTTTCTTTTACTATAACAGACATCCTTGCTTTTAACAGAGCGTTTCATAATTTCTAACAACGAAAATGATTTAAACTGCGACACTTATCATTCAACCAGAGCTCAAAATATCACAAGGATCCTCAAGAGCAAAACAACGACAACAGAAAAAGGTATGTGTATCAGATATACGAGAATCCAAGCTTTTTTATCTACGCTTTCTTATCTATGCTAAGAAGCAGTCTTTAAAATGTCTTTTATCAAACAGTAAAAAGTCAAAATTCTGGGGTGTGCGTATACCACAGATTATGGCACGGCTTCAGAAGGGTGTCAGCCAATCAGATTCCAGGACCGGAATAATCTGTTTCATAATCGGGAATATAATATGTAATCACGTATCTAAAGAAATTAATAATGATATTAATTTAAGGATCTAAATATCTATATCAATGTATCTATATAGCTGGTAATATTACTGTATTTCACTTTCTTTGTAAACACTTTTTGTTAACACCCGAATCGCATTCTGTTTTTTGTTATGGTCTGTAGCTCAAATCCTGGTTAACTAAAAATTAGACACAAGAAGAGTATTATTGGACAAAGTTGTGAGGCTCTGGTGGAATTTCTCTGTGAACTGAAGAGTTATGGAGGAGACACGTTGTGTTGGTATTAAATGCAACTTTTTTTGTATAAATGACACTTTTCTAAAATTTATTTAAAAATGAAAACGATTACTCTAACCTTTCCACGTTTGATCCCATGAGGAAGTAGTATTCGCTCCTGCTTTGTTTAACAGTGGTATGAAAATTAATTCTAAATAGTGAGAAAGCTATGTTTAAAGTAAATTAAGAGACTTAGAATGCAAAGATAATGATTTACATTGCGTTGTCAGATTGTGAACCAATAAATGCATTTTAAAGACCACCAGTTGTGAAAATGTTCACAGCTTGCACATAAAACTACCAGTGAGCTAATTCTCTTTTTTTAAACCCCGGTTTTTCATCGATGTGTAATTACGCACTGGCTGAAATCCGAGGGGATCGCTGTGTACACTGTATCCTGGGGTTAGACTGGTTGCAGCAAGTGGGTGGTTGCCTTGACCTGAGCGTGAGGGACAGGGTACTGCGCCGGGGATGGCTGGTGCCCTCCAGCGGCGAGGTCACTTGCTGCAACCAGTCCAAACCCAGGATACATTCCTCGCAGACTGGGGCAAGGTAGAAGAGGTGTTTCACCCTCGCAGCCCCAAAGTGCACGGTGAGCGCCCTGGGGGTCCGGCTGCCTCGGTGCCCAGCAGGACACCAGGCCGCAGCAGGGTAATGGTCGAACCGGTGTCGACGAGGGCCTGGCAGGTTCTGCCCTCGATGAGGCAGGGAAGAAATAAGCCCCGGCTGTGGCCAAACCTTCCCACAGCAGGCGGGGTGAAGAACTCTTTCTGGCTTTCCCCAGCGGGGGTAGCGTCGCTCAACCTTCACCCCTTTAGGCTGCCCCGCTCCTGTTTCCCAACGGCCTCCAGAATCCCCTGGGATCCAGCGCCTGGCACTCCCTGGCGATGTGCCCCCTCTCCCCACAGCGCTGGCAGATGACCAGCCATCGTCACTCCCCCAGCATCGCCGCGCTGGCTGTCTCCTCCTACCCATCTGATTCCCCGTGCGCACCTCCGTTGGTGCCCACCGGTCTCCTCGAATACGGCATCAGCCTGCTCAGCCAGAGCCAGGGCCTGCTCCAAGAGGATCGGCGCGGCCAACATCACGTGGCACTGCACCTCAGTCGGCACCAGAGCCCAGAGGAACGCCTGGAGTGCTATCTCCTGGTGGGCCTCCTCTGGGAGAGTAGGGTAACCCTGGCGGGCTAAGTAGGCCACGTCTGCGGCTACTGGACCCAGTAGCTCTCCAACCTTGCCCGGAGGAGTCCCGGCGCCTCTCCTCTCCTGCTAAAATGCCTCTGGAAGGCCGATGCCAACGCTGCATAGTTGTACCGCTGGTACATCCAGCAATGCCTGGCAGGGCTTCCCCTCCAGGATGGCGGCGAGGTGGCCCACCATCTCCACCTGAGACCAGCTGTTTGCCCAGGCCGCCATCTGGAACTGGGCCTCAAACATTTGCCATGGGATCTCCCCATTATAACGGCTCGGTCTTACCGGCGCAGGCTGGAGCTGGGGTGGCTGGCTGGACCCTGCTGGTCTGGCGTCTCTTTCCTGCCACTTGGCCTGAGGCGACCCGGGAAAGGGCCCCCCTTCCGCTGAGTAGGTCACCCTGGGGTAGCCCTGATAAGGGCTGTGGCCACTGGTGGTGCTGAAGGGTCGTCCCGGCCCCTGGCGGCTGCTGCTCGCCCCCAAAAGGTGCTTTAGGAGGTCACTCCGCTGCTGGGGGAACCGGCACTTCTCTGAATCCGACATCATCGGCCGTTCACTGTCCATCCTCCCGCTCTGACACCAATGTAATTAATTTGGGTTCATTGAGGACGAACACAAAGACTCAAACTTGTGGAGTTAAAAACAGCGCTTTATTTCTTCTACGTCACCACCCGCCAGCAGCACTCCCGCGCCCAGACGAGAGAGAAACACAAGACAACCCCCCAAGAGCGCAGGCTCGAGAAAGACAGAGAGAGAGAGAGACACCAAGGGATGCGGAACCAGGGAACTATTTACATGGAAAAGGGGCGATCTCCCCAGACTGTACGCCCGTTTCACTGTTACCTTGATACCTCTTGGGGGATATCTTCTATATCCTCTTGGGGGGAATATCCTCTTGAGGATATTCTAACAACAAGTGATTATAAGACGATCTGTCAAAGTGCAGTGAAATACAATATGCTGGACAGTATGCTTCTCAAAGCGGTTTACAGGATAACAACAATAACAACAATTTTACAAGTCCTGGGAGGAAAAATATCATCAATATTAATAATAATAATAAACTTTATTTTATATAGCGCCTTTAAATGTGGCTTTAAAAAAAAAACTTTTTTAAATGCATTTCCATTTGCACACAGAGCAGTGTTTACTTGAACATGGAGATGCCATACTGACAAATTCCTGCACACAACCATTGCAGCGGAATTTGCATAATTTGGCAGGGCTATGATTCATACAAGTGGTGGTGGATTTGGAGATAAAATGTATTTACATTGGGTTGCTGTAAGTGGAGTACTAATAAGCCCAAAACTCGACTTATTATTTTACAAGAGAATGCACCTGACAAGCTGGACAGTATGCTTCTCAAAGCGCTTTACAGGATAACAACAACAATAACAACAACAATTTACAAGTTCTGGGAGGAAAAATATGATCAATATTAATAATAATAATAATAATAATAAACTTTATTTTATATAGCGCCTTTAAAGGTGGCTTTTTAAAAAAAAAACGTTTTTAAAATGCATTTGCATTTGCACACAGAGCAGTGTTTACTTGAACATGGAGATCCCATACTGAAAATTCCTGCATACAACTATTGGAGCAGAATTTGCATCATTTGGCAGGGCTATGATTCATATAAGTGGTGGTGGATTTGGAGACAAAATGTATTTACATTGGGTTGCTGTAAGTGGAGCGCTAATAAGCCCAAAGCTCTACTTATTATTTTACAAGAGAATGCACCTGACAAGCTGGACAGTATGCTTCTCAAAGCGCTTTACAGGATAACAACAACAATAACAACAACAATTTACAAGTTCTGGGAGGAAAAATATGATCAATATTAATAATAATAATAATAAACTTTATTTTATATAGCACCTTTAAAGGTGGCTCCTCAAAGCACTTTACAGGATAACAACCGATTAAACAACATTTGGGGGTTGGGGGTTGAAAATACCTGTGAAACCAGTTTGTTCACAATGTACTGTAGACACAGAGTGTTAAACCAATGCATTAGCATGTTAAAGCGATTCCATTGAGGAGCCGGGCGCGATAATTGTTTTGTTCCATGATACAGTATCTGATCTGCAAGGCCATTTGGCTGCAGCGAATGTGAATTCTGTTTGGCATTACCAGATTGTGAAAAATTAAAAGTATTTTAATCAAGATTCCCGTGAAACGTTAAAAAAATAAGATACAATCTACAGACATTCACAACATAAACATACCTTAAAAAATTTACATGTATTGTTAAATTATTACTTTAAATATATACTTAGGTTACTGAAACAGCCAGTTAATGTAATCATTGCAATTTTGTTCTTGTTTGGAGGTGGGGATATTCTGACAACAATTGATTTAAAGACAATCTGTCAAAGTGCAATGAAATACAATAATTATGCTGGGTGAAAGTTCCGAGGTCAAATTCTTCCGCGACAGGGGTACCTTTAAAGCGCAGACGACGGCACCGAAAAATTTTGACGTGAACTCTCTTTAAAGCCCTGGCAAAATACGAAGACAGTACGTATAGTTATAATTCAAACTGAATTGAAAACTACTCCTATTTGGCATTTTAGTTATGGAGGCGGAAAGACGCCACCCCATCTCTGGGTGCCTGAGGTGTCGCCATCTTTAACCATTTCATGTCCGAGTCGCAGCAGGTAGAGACACGTTAAAAAAAAAGTTCATCCCAGCTACAATAGATTATTTTTAATATTTTTGTGGTAACATCAGTATTTACTGCTAGTAATTAGTGTAAGATCTATAGTTGAAATCTGAGCCTAAATAAAAAGAAAAAGCATTTTCAGAGAGCAATTACGCTGTGTTTATGTAGAATAAGTGATTAGGTTTTTGAGTAATCTAATTACTTATTCATTTAAAACGCTATATAAAATAAAGTTAATTATTAATTTGCTGGACAGAGTGGTGAACATTATTATGTAGAAGACAAAGATAACGATTTACGTTAAAAGACATGTAATTAAACACAGGTTTGTGATTTAAATGGGAATGGGGGTGACGGGAACTCTTAATCTAAATAAAAATAAAATAAATAAAACAGGTTTCGATAGTTAATAACCACTATTTATACACGAAACACGGGTGATTTTTCTTCCTCCTGATCAGTTTAGAAATCTGTGTACGCTGTAAGGTTTTTACTTCTTAATTAAACTTTTAAAATACACGTTTTGAATAGAAAGAAATCCTCTTCCTGGTACAGTATGTATAGCAGACCAGCACGTCTTTTTTCCCCAATCAGAGGGGTGTCAGATGGTGTCAGCCAATCACCATTCTGAAGCCCTACCGTGATCGCTGGTATAGGGAGACCCCAGAATTCTGTCCCATAGTTTAGATAGATGATAGATACTTTTATTGATCCCGTGAGGGAAATAAAGTAAATAATTTTCATTTTAGGAAATTATTAAACGCTCGGTTAAAAGCAAAGGAGATTGTCTGTTATAGTGGACATAAAAACAAGAGTTTGCTGCGGCGTTATTGGAAACCCAAATTTAACAAAAAATCGCTGACATTGTATTCTAGAAGACACAGACCGGCGCCAGACCGGGAGAATGCCCGCCGCATAAAAGAAAATGCCTGATGAACTAGGAATTGGACAGTTTCCAAGTGCTTGTACAATCGATGGAAACGTTCAAGTAAATAATAATTGCTTACAATTATATAGCGCTTTACAGGTAATAGGGACTCCCCTCCACCACCACCAATGTGCAGCATCCACCTGGATGAAGAGATGGCAGCCATAGTGCGCCAGAACGCTCACCACACACCAGCTATCAGTGGGGAAGAGAGCAGAGTAATGAAGCCAATTCATAGAGGGGGGTTGTTAGGAGGCCATGATTGATAAAGGCCGATGGGAAATTTGGGCAGGATGCCGGGGTTACACCCCTACTCTTTTCGAGAAACACCCTGGGATTTTTAATGGCCACAGAGAGTCAGGACCTCGGTTTTCTTCTCATCCGAAGGACAGCACCTGTTTACAGTATAGTGTCCCCGTCACTACACTGGGGCATTAGGACCCAAATGAGCCGCAGGGTGAGCGCCCCCTGCTGGCCCCACTAACACCTCTTCCAGCAGCAACCTTAGTTTTTCCCAGGAGGTCTCTCATCCAAGTACTGGTCAGGCTCACACCTGCTTAGCTTCAGTGTGTTGCCAGTTGTGAGTTGCAGGGTGATATGGCTGCTGGCTTTTTCTAAATGTGCAAAAGAAATAAACAAAATAATAATTTAATATGCTTTCGGTAGCAAAAGGTGACTATGTTCTCAGGCATAAACGTAAACAGCTTAATTTTGGTGTTAAATAATTTTTTAAAATTAAAATTCATTCTATACAGCAATCGCATATTTGGGTACCGTTTCATAAAACTTTCATGCTTAAAATGTTTAGGGAGAAATGGAAGACTGGTGTGTATTTTTTCTTTAAACTACCAAGACCAGCCATACACAGTACAGTTTACATACTAAATTAATATCATTTATGACCTTCAGATGCATTATGCTCCTCTTCTTTTTATGGTCAGCTACTAAAATGTCCCTTTAGTGGTAAAATTTCATATAAGTATTCAATACTAAGTGGATTAAAATGTGCACAGTAAAGAGATTAAATGATTAAATCTTTTCACTACCTACCAATGCACCACGAGTGCCCCCATCGGTCATTTTGGCCAGCCAATCACTTACCGCGGTGCCCTGCGGTGGCTTGTGGGTAGTTGCCCGTACAGCGGGTTTGTATCGTGCATTTTGAATGGCTGCATCTGTAAATTGGATAAAAATTGTCCCTCAGCAGTGATCGGGATTCGAAACCGAGTATTTTCTGGTGACAGCTCAAATGCTGTACATTAGAGGTTAAGCTTTATTAGCTCCACCTAGCAGTTTTACAAGGTGATTCTGGATACTATTAACATAATATAATTTTCATGCAGTAAATGCGATAGGACGCGAAATGATACGCGAAATGATGCACTGTAATGCAACACGCCGGCCGTGTTGTACCTCAGTGTACCTCGCTCATTTTGAATGGTTGCATCTGTATGCTTTATAGTGCTGACCTGTACTGTATCAGTATGTGACCATAAATCATTATATGGAACTTAATCAAATCACTACCATCCCCTTTTATGTTTTTATGTACTTTTTTACTTTTAAAATATTTTTAAATCTGCTATGTATAATATATATTTTAACAATAAAAACTAAACTAAATAAAATGATGTGTTAAAAATAATTATGTTAGTGTTGTACAGTATTGTGACTTCCCTATTTTATTTTGAGTTGTGTATAATCATTGTATGTAATGAAATTGTTTGTTGCTAGTACGGTATTTATACTGTGTAGTTTGATTAGTGCAGGAAAGCACTAAATTTATTAATAAATATTTATGTTTTATAATTAAAATAAGATTTGTTTGACAATCATACAGTAGACAGTTGCAGTACTTTATGATTCACTTGCCACCTGTGAATTTTACAGAGCACTGCAGTTCTGTATCAGATTATTTGAAAAAATAAATATGGTGAGAAGTGATACTGTTTGTCATGCTTCAGCACTTGTTGCAATATGCATTTAACACCTTGCACATTTTAAATGGCTGCATCTGTAGCAATGAGAAACTCCTGTCCAAAACCATTCTACCGGAACCTCCCCATCAATTGCTCTGTTCAATAATCAATCAGTGTATCATTTTCATTTTGAATGTCTGCCATATTCAACTAGAACACATTCATCAACACAGAATGTAATCCTATTCCATACCAAAATTAACTAATCCTAACTAAACAAAACTGAACACAATATTCTGTGAAGTGTTACTAGTGCATTTTAGATCTTCAGTTTTTTGGATTTAATTACCAGCATTCTAAATAAACAAAGGTGACTAAGAAGTGCTCATTAATAATCCCACAAAGTGTAGCTGAGCACCATTTGATACATAGCCAAGCACTGTTCTGTGTGGTTTTGTTTATTTCAGTATCAAGCAAATATAGGCAAAATAATCTTATGAGTATTGATCCATTATATGCAGTGTTTCCCAATGGACCAAACAAAACTCTTGATGAGAATGTCACAGATCTTAAAAGCTATCTTGTCAAAATATATAATTGTGCCATAGCCACTCGAAAACAATAATGAATGCACAGAAACGTAAGATAAAGGAAAACAGATATAAAAATGTACAAATATACAAATAACTTGAAATATCTTGAAATCTGTAACATTTATAAAAGTTTAAATAATTAGCTTATTTAATTCATTTTAAAAGAATTAGCCCAGGTCTTGAAAGAAAAAAAAAACAGACATCCAAGGAAAGCCGAGAAACCATGAAACAATTAAAACATCTTAATGTATTATTCAACACAGTTTCTGTCTATCTAGTTATCTATCATTGCAACATTGTTATCCCATTTTGTATGCCACTAGCAAGCTGTCTTCTACTGAAAGAAATGTTTTTTACATTTCCAGTACTAAGTTACAATTATAGAATTTACAATCATCATGTGTGAATCAGGTTAAACATGTGGAATACTCTTGATTAGGCCATGGAGCATTTAAACCAAAGGCACTGGAGTGAGTGTGATTATTTAAGAGCATATCAAAGTCTCTTTCCCATAACCATAGGTATAAAATGTGGCTTGTTGTGAATGTTATACATAACCATAGATAATCTACAAACTCTGGGAACTAAAGCCTAAGAACTGTACATGTGTTCACCTTCCTGTTAGTTAACTTCCCTTGTCATAATATTAGAAAAAAATATTTTTATTGTTACAGTTTCAGGTGACTGAGAAGTGTCTCTTAGATTTTAGATAAAAATTGTGACACTTGGCAGAGTAAACAATTCTAGCTTCAAAGCACAGAGGATGTTTACTGAGGTCTGGGAGGGGGGTCCCTTGAGCAGAAACAATTGTAGCGGCAATGCTTGTTAATAAGACAGAATTAAGTGTTGCGGTGCTTTCCCAAATGAGGCCTCATCTCTCCCTTCAGAGAAGCTATTCATGCAGGCTGATTTAAAGATGTTTTCTTTTGATAAGGGACAGCTCCCAAAGGGGGATTCACTTAGCTAAGCCTGGCTATATTGATCAATGGTCATCCATTGGCGCCTATCTGTCTAGGGAGTGCCAGATGGACATCTGGACTGCATTCCTAGGTGTCAGGAGTAAGTGACTCATATCTCACCTTGATCAACCAATCAGGGACTGGTAGGGCCGAGTAACCCACGTGCTTAGTACTTGTGTGTGCGTTGTTTGAGTTATATCGCATGGTTGGATTCTAAGGCCATCAAAAGAATCATTTTGTGATTTACTGCTACAATTAATAATTGTCCCAGTAAATGCCCAAACCCTACAGAACTGGTGCCTTCAGAGAGCACACTACACAAATATTCAGAACCTCCAACTTGTAAATTATACTTGTAATATACCTGAGTGGCATGTTATAATTAGAGGCACATGAATTCTTTGTTCTCTGGCACAGCTTTGTTGAGAGGTGTAACAGGAGGCAGGAAAAGGAGTACGGATCCTGTGCTGGACTCAGGAGAGAACTCCAATCCAAATCAGTACGGTAAGACGTAACAGGGAAACAAGCAAGACGGTCTGATAATGCATGAGACAGCAGGAGAGTAACAATCCGAATCACAAGGCTAAATCGTAAATGGAAGGACAAGTATGAAGGTCTGGTTACGGTTAAAAAGCATGAGAAAATAATACGCACCAGGGAGCTAGAGAAAGTGACAAAAAATGTGTACTGAAATAAAGACAGGAGTGAACAGTGATAGTTAAATTAGCTGTGGCATGAGCCTCTGCCAAACACAGTGCGCATGGGAATGTGAGAGGCATGTGCGGATTGTGTAACAAAAACAGTAATAATCCAGGCACGCTTGGTTAAACAAATATTTATTACAATGACAAGAAACTACACTACACACAATAAAACATACAATACACAAGTTATTCTGTGTACAGTATTTACAAAACAAAGTGTTTCAGTAACCTAACATTCTGGCCACCCAGAAAACCCCAGACTCCTAAGAAGACTGCTAATGCCTACAGGGGCCAAATAAGAGATAAGCTGCCTTCTAACTAAATACAATGCAACCTGCAGTAAAATCTCTCTCTCTGCACCTCAGATGCCATAAAATAAATGGGAGCCTATATCCCTATCCATAGAAATGCACACTAAGCAGGAAAGGAATTTCTAACTGAGGTATCTTATAGCCAGGAAACCCAGTGTAGCGGCGAGGCTTATTAATAAGGCAGAATTAAGTGTTTCTGAGCTTCCCAAATGAGGCCCCATTTCTCTATTCATCTCTGTGGTGCAGCCACAGAGAGACTATTCCCAGGGTGATTTAAGGTCCTAGGACAGCTCCCAAAGGGGGATGCACTTAGCTAAGCCTGGCTATCATGATCAATGGTCATCCATTGGCGCCTATCTGTCTAGGGAGTGCCAGTTGGACATCTGGACTGCATTACTAAGTGTCAGGAGTAAGTGACTCATATCTCACCTTGATCAACCAATCAGGGACTGGTAGGGCCGAGTAACCCACGTGGGACTCTGATGCCCATGGAACTTTCAGCCAATCAATGAGCTGAAGTTCCTCCAGGTAAAAACAGGCAGCACAGAGATTCAACAAGATTCAGTAAGATTCTAAAGGGAATTCAAAGGAGAATTCCAGGGCAGGACGGCCCAGGAGCAGAAGACTCCCAAGGGCAGGACATTCTCGCAGCAAACCTTCTGACCATCCTGAGACTCAGCCCGGACAACCACGGAACGGCCAGTGTGTCCGAGTGCCAGAACTTTCCTTTGTTCTAAGAGTCTAGAGTGGAGTGCCAGAGAGTAACCAGCAGCAGGCCTCGTGAACAGGTCGGAACTGTGGACAGCTGAATCACTATTCAGAATTAGCTCTTCATCAGGAACGAACCAGTCCTCTTCCTGACTTGCTGATACCCACAGTCATCTTTTCTCCTGTGCACAAACTTAACTAGCAGGCCAGTGAGCATCAGCAGCACACCGTCGCAAGCCGCACAGCACAGCCTGGCACCGAGCCAGAGAGCGCGGATTGGACAGCAACAGCCTGCAACTGTTTCTTTGTGCCCGCAGGAGATCTGAATCCCCAGAGATTGGATGAGTATTCAACTTCAATGCATTACAGCTCGAGAATTCAATTGTTATCCCAACCAGTTGATATCAATTTAATTCCTAAGGGTTATGTACTTGTTTCGAGTATCTAATGTAGAAGTTGTAACCAAGTTCACTTTACGAAACGGTCTAAATGAATGATATACTGAACGTATGTCCTCTTGATATGTGTAACACTTCGTAACTGATTGAATATATATCTTTTGTATTCTGATAACCCTCTCGATAAGATCTGTTAGGTTTACATGCATATTCTATGTATTAATAAATGTGTATTAGTACCTGTGTGTTTGCGTTGTTTGAGTTATGTCGCATGGTTGGACTCTAAAGCCATCAAAAGAATCAACTTTGTGATTTACTGCTACAATTAATAATTGTCTCAGTAAATGCCCAGGCTGTGCTGTGCGGCTTGTGACGGTGCGCTGCTGATGCTCACTGACCGGCTAGTTAGTGTTGGCTTTAACTAGCAAAGTTTGCGCACAGGAGAAAAGATGACTGTGGGTCCCAGCAAGTCAGGAAGAGGACTGGTTCGTTTCTGATGAAGATCTAGTTCTGAATAGTGATTCAGCTGTCCACAGTTCTGACCTGTTCACGAGGCTTGCTGCTGATGCTAACCTCGGGTGGATCCTCTGGTTACTCTCTGGCAACCTCCGCTCTCGACTCTTAGAACAAAGGAAAGTTCTGGCACTCGGACTCACTGGCCATTCCGTGGTTGTCCGGGCTGAGTCTCAGGATGGTCAGGAGGCACGCTGCAAGAATGTCCTGCCCTTGGGAGCCTTCTGCTCCTTGGCCGTCCTGCCCTGGAATTCTCCTTTGAATTCCCTTTAGAAAAGTCTCAGAATTCTCCACAGAATTCTACTACAGGCTCTCTGTGTTGCCTTTTTTTACCTGTAGGAACTTCAGCTCGTTGATTGGCTGGAAGTTCCATGGGCATCAGAGTCCCACGTGGGTTACTCGGCCCTACCAGTCCCTGATTGGTTGATCAAGGTGAGATATGAGTCACTTACTCCTGACACTTAGGAATGCAGTCCAGATGTTGATCTGGCACTCCCTAGACAGATAGGCGCCAATGGATGACCATTGATCATGATAGCCAGGCTTAGCTAAGTGCATCCCCATTTGGGAGCTGTCCCTTATCAAAAGAAAACATCTTTAAATCAGCCTGCATGAATAGTTTCTCTGTGGCTGCACCACAGAGATGAACAGAGAGATGAGGCCTCATTTGGGAAAGCACAGCAACACTTAATTCTGTCTTATTAACAAGCATTGCCGCTACATATCCCCCCTTTTTGAAGGTCACGAGGTCCTGAGGCGTTGTTGCCTTCAAAACAAAACAGAGTTAAGTGATGTCCCTTGCCATTAGAACATTAATCTTAAATGTCCACATTACTCCTCGAGAATTCATACCGGAACCAGCATTGGGAACAAACATGATAAATAACATGTGGAGTATGTATAAAGACGGTAGGAGACATCCTCTCAGTCTAGGAATTACACATCAGGAAGTTCACTGTCAGTATCTGATACCTGTGTAGTAGATATTTGGGGAGAAGTCAGTTCCTTTCTTTTGACATGCTACCTTTGACTCATTCATGCTACCCAGAGTACATCTTGATGTGAGAGTACAGCATTCAGAGTACATCCAGTAATGATACAGCTACCCGGCAGTAGTGTTACAATAACAACAGTTCCTGTTCCCAGCCCCCCTGATGAACCACAACACCTGTGTTGGGCACCTGCTAGGGTGGTTTGGAGGTTTGTTCCACTAAAGCAAACTAACTACCTATACCTCTTCAGGGCTTACTGTTTCTTGGATTTCTATCCAATTCAATAGTGTGGCACCTGAAGGCATCCATGACCTCAAGTTTGGTCTTATATTGTCTGGTTCTAGACAGTACAGTGTTAAGTCACCAAGCTGTACTATGGCCTTCTCGGGAACTTACAGGAAAACTATTTGGTTAGGTAGCTGCATTGTGGTAGCTGTATTATGCCTGTCACAAGTCATAGTGACAGTTAAATGTGGTGTGCTGACCAGCCATTTACTTCCCACCTGCTCTTCATGGGGTTCATTAACCTCCCTCTGCTCGTTAGTAGCTTTACACCATTCATTGGTGAATCGTTTTGACACAGCCAATGGATAGCTTTGGTAGCCATACCCATCTCAAGATTTGGAACCGAATTCAATCTTGGTTTGCCTTCTGGGTGAGCTATGAACGATGGGGTTAATGTCACATACTCCTCTACTGAGAAGAGTGGAATCAAGTGGGTCTGGGAATTGTGCCATGGTTAGACTGGCTACAGTGGCACTAAGCTCCCTTAACAGGTCTTGTGTCAACATTCTGGCCTGTTGCACACAAGCATAAACCCACTGTATAACTCTGGCAATCATGTCTACTGGTTGGGGGATAAGGTTTAACCCTGTTGCATAGGAAGTTGCCTGTAGGGTTTTCCCTAAGCTTTCCAACTTTTGCTGCTGTCGATACAGTCTGTCACTACCCTCTGGCATCTCTGACACCTGCCTTCTTGGGGCAGTCAGGGTGAGAGTGCCAGTAGCACACAAACCTACCAGAAAAAGCAAACGTGCAACAGTGGCAGCAGCAATCAGTCCTCCCAAAAGTCTTTTCAGGTGGCTGATCCCAGTCATCTCCTTCTGAGTGACTGTTGCCTTTCTAAGCTGGCGCAGCGTGTACATGGTGTCTTTCTCAGTATGCCCTGTGGCATCTTGGGCACCAACATCCTGGAAATCTGGGGAAATCTGACGCAGATGCTGATGCTGCTCCTCCTTTTCCAGGGCATCTGCTTTTTCAATTTGTTCATGCCTGTGCTCTAGGAACCCAGCAGGGGGTGGTGCAGCGGTGGAGCATGCCTGACCCTCGGCTGAGTGGCCATCTGTGACGGTGCACTGCTGATGCTCACTGACCGGCTAGTTAGTGTTGGCTATAACTAGCAAAGTTTGCACACAGGAGAAAAGATGACTGTGGGTCCCAGCAAGTCAGAAAGAGGACCGGTTGGTTCCTGATGAAGAGCTAGTTCTGAATAGTGATTCAGCTGTCCACAGTTCTGACCTGTTCATGAGGCCTGCTGCTGGTGCTAACATCGGGTGGATCCTCTGGTTACTCTCTGGCAACCTCCTCTCTAGACTCTTAGAACAAAGGAGAGTTCTGGCACTCGGACACACTGGCTGTTCCGTGGTTGTCCGGGCTGAGTCTCAGGATGGTCAGGAGGCACGTTGCGAGAATGTCCTGCCCTTGGGAGCCTTCTGCTCCTGGGCTGTCCTGCCCTGGAATTCTCCTTTGAATTCCCTTTAGAAAAGACTCAGAATTCTCCACAGAATTCTACTACAGTCTCTGTGTTGCCTGTTTTTACCTGGAGGAACTTCAGCTCATTGATTGGCTGGAAGTTCCATGGGCATCAGAGTCCCACGTGGGTTACTCGGCCCTACCATTCCCTGATTGGTTGATCAAGGTGAGATATGAGTCACTTACTCCTGACACTTAGGAATGCAGTCCAGATGTCCATCTGGCACTCCCTAGACAGATAGGCGCCAATGGATGACCATTGATCATGATAGCCAGGCTTAGCTAAGTGCATCCCCGTCTGGGAGCTTGTTCCTTATCAAAAGAAAACATCTTAAATCAGCCTGCATGAATACTTTCTCTGTGGCTGCACCACAGAGATGGAGGGTGAGATGGGGCCTCCTTTAGGACAGCATACCAACGCTTAATTCTGTCTTATTAACAAGCATTGCCGCTACATTTGTTTGACTTATAAGCCTTAACTGCTTGGTCAAATCCTGTTTTTCACCATTTTTGTAACTCCCCATTTGTAACATTATTATTATCAAATTAACTGTTTGACACAAAATTCATGAAATCATCATTTTTTACTTAAGTTACTCTTGACTAGTCCATGGAGCATTTAAACCATATGCACTGGGGTGAGTGGGTTTGTTTTACAGCATGACACAGTCTCCTTTCCATAACCATAGGTATAAAATATGGCTTGCTGTGCACATTATACATAACCATTGCTAATTTATAAACTCTGGGAACTAAAGACTAAGAACTGTACGTGTTTTCACCTTCCTGTTAGTTAACTTCCCTTGTCTGCTGTGAGATAACATCTCTCATATTACTAGATAAAATATCACAGAATGACTAACTGCAATAGAAGTTGTCAATTTATTATTTTTCACTATAGGATTCTTTGCTAGATTCACTAATAGTGTATAATGTTTAATTGCATCCAATTATAAGCCTAAAGTCAATACTTTTCCCTTTGCAATTCAATCCTCTAATTTATATTTTCAGCTGTCACATCTATTTACCTAACTAGAAATGTAATGCTTTGGAAATTTTCCACTGATTGGTGATGTTCAATAATGCTATTCTAGACTTACTTTGAAAGTTCCTTTGTCTTCATGATGTAGTTTTTGTTGGGAGCTATACTAATCAAATCTGGCACCTCCCAGAGGTAGGTCTGTGTATCCTGAGCTCTTGTGAAACACCCTAATTGCACATAGACTAACATATAGGTGGACTCCATTCAATGTGACTTATAAAGACATATGGTTGCATCTAAGCCTATTTAGCTGTGTCATGGTAAAGGGGGTGAATACTTATGTACTTACTTATTTTATATTTTACATTTATACTTAATTTAGGAAGATATGTATAATGTTGTTTTCACTTTAACATTATATTTCCTTTGTTTTGTGTTGATGAATGGCAATACAATATAAATACATTGTTAGTCTATATTGTAACACAGTAAAAAGTCCAAGGGTGGTGAATAATTTAGATAACCACTGTACAACTAGACAAAAAACACCAATATCAGTGTTCTATCCAAAGCAATCACAAGAACTGAGCTATTTTTTTTCTTGAAAAAGAAAAATGAGAACACTTAACTCTAATTCTACCAACAGGACAGGAGTTCTAAATAGCTTATAATAAATTATTGAAACAGAAAAATGGCCAGCAGCCATATCACTCTGCAACTCACAACTAGCAACCCACTGAAGCTAAGCAGGTGTGAGCCTGGTCAGTACCTGGATGTGAGACCTGCTGGAAGAAACTAAGGTTGCTGCTGGAAGATGTGTTAGTGGAGCCAGCAGGGGGCTCTCACCCTGAAGTCCATGTGGGTCGTAATGCCCCAGTAAAGTGAAGGGGACACTATACTGTAAACATGTGCCGTCCTACGGATGAGACGTAAAACTCAGGTCATGACTCTCTATAGTCTTTAAAATTCCCAGGACGTTTCTCGAAAAGAATAGGGTGTAACCCCAGCATCCTGGCCAAATTTCCCATCTGCCTTAATCAATCATGGCCTCCTAACAACCCCCCTCTATGAATTGGCTTCATTACTCTGCTCTCCTCCCCACTGATAACTGATGTGCGGTGAGCGTTCTGGCGCACTATGGCTGCCATCGCATCATCCAGGTGGATGCTGCACATTGGTGGTGGTGGAGGGGAGTCCCTATTACCTGTAAAGCGCTTTGAGTAGAGTGTCCAGGAAAGCACTTTATAAGTGTAAGCAATTATTATTATAAAAGCATCGTACAGATGCAGCCATTCAAAGTGAGCGGTACAGACACGTACCGCAGGTAAGATGACACGGGGTACCGCGGTGCGTGATTGGTTGACCGACAGGGGCACTCATGGTCCGTTGGTCTGTCGTAGAAAGACTTACTGTAAACGTCTTTACTGTGCCCGTTGTAGATATTGAATTTTACCACTGAAGGGAAATCTTAGTAGCTGAGCATAAAAAGAATAGGAGCATACTGTAACGCGTGTGAAGGCCATAAACGATATTAATTTTGGAACGTAAACATACAGTATATAGCTGGTCTTGGTACTTTAAAGAAAAAAATACACACCAGTATTCCATTTCTCCCTAAACATTGTAAGCTTCGAAGTCTTTAACTAACGTGATACCGGAGTCAACAAGCATACTTTTAGAATTTGATTAAAAGGGAATATAATATGGAATCGCGTATCTAAAGAATTTAATAACGGTATGATTATATCCGTGTACTGCGACAGGGCTGTGTAGGGCTGCTTCTATTGTGAGTGTGTGTGCAACAGTAAATTTTTATAGAGAAATGGAGGCTGGACAGTATGCGTTACAATATAAACATTTATATTGATTTAAATCGTGTTCTGATTTAAATCGCAAACGCGTGTTTAATTATGTGTTTTTTAATCATAATCAGGCTAATGCATTTCTACATTTTCTGTATGAACCAGCTTAGAGGTTCATACAGAAAGACAGCTTGTGTTTAAATTGAGTGTAAGGTAATTTATGCTTCTAAAGTCATGGTCAGTATTATTGTACTGTGCTGTACTGTGTCACATTATTTTATAGCGTTTTTATTGCGTTATTAAATCCGGTGGCGCTGTGTTAGTTTCCTGACTCACATTTTGATTAAAAGGGAATATAATATGGAATCACGTATCTCAAGAATTTAAAGACCAGACAATCGCAAACTCGTTTTCAATAAAATTATTTTATTCATTCAGCAGTTTGTGAGAGGGACATCCAGCAGGGAGAGACACACACACCGGTTTTCATTGACAAAATTGTTTTTTTTCAATTCCTCTTGTCTAACAGGAATGTTTTGTTTGTGGACAGACTGTTAGACAAGAGGAAAAGACCGTCTCCTCCTACGAAGCATTTCGTTGATCCGATCACGAATTATTTTCCAGTTGTACGCAGCAAGGGTTGAGAATCTCCGTTTCACCATCGTACTAATGGTTTCCCGGAGATTGCAAGTCAAGGCACTTTTGCCTCTGGACCCATCGAAATTTACAGACGTGGTCCACCCCCAGTAAATTTCAAAAGTCACAAGATTTCGAAACACGAGGGCGGCGTAACGGTCGGCTCTTGCTTTCCCGTCTATGACAATGCACTGCAAGTACAACCCCCCCTCCATCTCCTGGGTGATGGGTAGCAGTTGGACATCTGGGAGAATTATTCGTCCCACTGGCATCTGTGAATTCCGCTGTGCTTCCTGGGGGGAGATTGCCGGCGGGGACAGCATCAACAGATTCCTGCGCGGTGGTGAACTGAGAGGCCGGGATGGAGTGTCCTGAGGCGGTGTGTGCTCTGCGAGGGGCAGAGCTTCCGCCAGGCATTGCAGCCTGCGTGGCGGGGAGAGGCACTTTTCGGGAGACAGCTGCTCAACTGTTTGACTGCTGGAACTCTAGCCTCCCAATCCTCCCCAGTAATGCATCGTAATGCTCCCGCTGCTGCCGAAATGTCTCCATACAGCTGCTGCTTCTACAGGTTTGCACCCTGGCCAGTGGCCGAGAGCAGAGACCCACGGCCTGTGGCAAAATAACATAATTCATGTAAGAAATAAAGTCACACAGTAGTATTCATCAGTCGCGGAACAGAAGTCAAAATAAACTTTTCTTTTTTTCCGTCTTACCGCTTTCTTTTTTACTGTCCTGGTGGTAGATTGTTTCGTCCGTGCGGTGTTTTCTTGAAGAACAGGCTACGAAGAAATAATTATAATTGAATTTAAAATTCAAAACGGCAATAATACCTTGTAATATGCGCTGTAATCGCGTATTTCAGATGAAGTCTGCTGTATTTGCTTACCCTTCGCTCTTTGGAAGCTTGGGTGGCAGAAGCACCCCGTCTCTTCCCGTAAAACGCCTTGGTCTCCATACTGTACTATGGTCGCTGTAGTGCAGGTTCGCAGTTTTTTTTTTTGTGATGGGAGCTCACCCAATCCCTTGGTGTCTTTTATGCGTCACACATACTGTATTTCAGCGCCATATATTTCATGGATATTATGGAATATAATGGATGGATATCTTAGTTATCTTTCTAGTTCACAGGTTTGCATGCATAATTTAATTTTGAAAGCCACTGAGACATCAGGTACTACTGTTGTATTTATGAAAAAGAAACAAAACAAAAAACATACTAACAACTGTGCCATCCTACTCCTTAGTTAATACATTTTATTATTCATAAACAGTTAACATTGTTAGCAAAATATTTTAAATTATATTTAATCCTATTTTTTCTTTAGTTTTGTATTTAACTTATTACATGATAGTCAGACTTAATGTATATTTGAACAATGAAAATATATTTTACAAGATTTTACATTAAGCACTTAAAATTAATATGGTTAATAATAGTAAACTGTAACATGCTGTAACAAGATCGGTTAAACTGCGAAGAAAATGCTTTCAGAGAAAATGTTTCAGGTGTGAAGAACATAGATCTCCAATGCAATTTCAACCAAACCTGTTCCCACACACCCCGCCCCCACTACCATTAGAATATACACAAACATTTTAGCGTTTCATTCTGAGCAGAAGACCCTCACACCTGAAGAGTGCTGGCTGTGACGAATTAAACCGGTTTTACAGGTTTCAATCACAGACCATGTGACATGGGACTCAGTAAACTACAGTAACACCGTATTTGATAACGCTATAAAAACGCTATAAAATAATGTGACTTGGCACAGAACAAGTTTACAGCACAGTACAAAAATAAATGCTGACCGTGACTTTAGAAGCATAAATTGCCTTACACTCAATTTAAACACAAGCTGTCTTTAGCCCTCTAAGCTGGTTCATACAGAAATGTAGAGATCCAGGCTCAGAACACACAGCTTCATTAGCGAAAACATATGCAGGACAACTAGAGAAGACGTTTTACAGAGGATGGATTTTTAGAAACATCCCATCAGACATCCCATCATATTCACAACGTGAAATCTAGAAAATAATATTACGTAACCAAAATCCGCAATATGGAAACAGAACCTGTGTAATTGTTGATAGATGATGTACTCGTAACATTTTTTCAAGACGAACTACAACATTTAAAAAATGACTTGTATGTACTTGATATCTCTAATCAATCCACGGGTCCCAGCACAAAACGAAACTAAAACGCATACCGTTTCGCGCTTCTTATTAGTTGCTCAAAAGTAATTTGACCGTATGAAATGCATAATATAAACCTAGAAACATATACGTGAGCAGTACTTAAGCACTGTAGTATCGGTGTTAAGACATACCTCTCAAATACTGTAAATCAAGTTAAAAATATCTCAAGACCGATTCTGGTCGTAATGAAACCATGCAAGGGAGTTTTTATGTCCGTTGCAGTTCTTTTGCAACATGAATATAATTATATCGTTATTAATTTCTTGAGATACGCGATTCCATATTATATTCCCTTTTAATCAAATTCTAAAAGTATGCTTGTTGACTCCGGTATCACGTTAGTTAAAGACTTCGAAGCTTACAATGTTTAGGGAGAAATGGAATACCGGTGTGTATTTTTTTCTTTAAAGTACCGAGACCAGCCATATACTGTATGTTTATGTTAAGATTTCCCTTCAGTGGTAAAATTAGATATGAATATTCAATACTTAAACGGGCACAGTTAAGACATTAAATATACATATACATATTGTATACAGTACAGTTTGCATACGGTAATATGTTTATGGTACGCGATTAAAAAATAAATAAATAAAACTGGAAGGTCCAGCACCACCATTATGTTTATATGGTTGTTTTTGTTGGTTGGTTGTTATTATGGTTATTAATAATACGATCTATAGTTGAAATCTGAGCCTAAATAAAAAGAAAAAGCAAGTGATTAGGTTTATGAGCAATCTAATTACTTATTCGTTTAAAACGCTATATAAAATAAAGTTTATTATTAATTTGCTGGACAGAGCGGTGAACATTATTATTCATAAGACAAAGATAACGATCCTGATCAGTTTAGAAATCTGTGTACGCTGTAAGGTTTTTACTTCTTAAACTTTTAAAATACACGTTTTGAATAGAAAGAAATCCTCTTCCTGGTACAGTATGTATAGCAAACCAGCACGTCTTTTTTCTCCAATCAGAGGGGTGTCAGATAGTGTCAGCCAATCACCATTCTGCGTTGGGTAGCAACGGGTGACTGTTCTCAGGCGGAAGATGTAAACAGCTTAATGTTTGTGTTAAATAATTTTTTTTAAATTCAATTAAACGGCCACAGTTAAGACATTCAATATACATATACATACTGTATACAGTACAGTTTGCATACGGTAATATGTTTATGTTACGCGATTAAAAAATAAATAAATAAAAATGAAAAGTCCAGCACCAGCTGGATTCGAACACACAACCTGCCAGCTGGTAGTCACGCACCTAGACTAGTAGGCTACAAGACAGCTCACATGAACAGGCAGGCGAAACAGCCCTACACAGCCCTGTCGCAGTACACGGATATAATCATACCGTTATTAAATTCTTTAGATACGCGGTTCCATATTATATTCCCTTTTAATCAAATTCTAAAAGTATGCTTGTTGACTCCGGTATCACGTTAGTTAAAGACTTCGAAGCTTACAATGTTTAGGGAGAAATGGAATACCGGTGTGTATTTTTCCTTGTGATATTTTAAGCTCTAGTTGAATGATAGGTGTCGCATTTTAAATCATTTTCGTAGCTAGAAATTATGAAACGCCCTGTTAAAAGCAAGGAAGTTTTTATGCCCGTTGAAGTAAAACAAAATGCCTGACAAAGTATGGCTTGGACAGATTCCAAGTGCTTGTACAAATGTGCTAAAGAAATTATACTTTGAGTACACAGCTTGTCCAAAGTCATCCATTATTAATACTATTAGTAATATCTTCAGTAAAGGCTTTGATGCATAAATATTTCTGATAAAGGTAGGTTGTGTACTTTTGTCCAACTGAGCAATCTTGCTTTCATAAAATATACCAACATTTTAATGACTGATGATTAACATGCTGTAATACACAGTTCAAAATTAAAGGCTCAAATGCTGTACATGAGAGGTTAAGCTCCCCCTGGCGGTTTTACAAGGCGACGCCGGATAGTTAGTCACGTGACACTTTACGTGTCAATTTAATTCCTGTGAATGATGAACTTGCTTTTGAGTATCTAGTATAGAAGTAATCAAAGCTCATTAATGAAACAGTATAAATGAATGGTATGCTGAATGTATGTTTCTCTAGGTATTTGTAGCTCTTCGTGATTGAATATATACCTTTTGTATTCTGCTTACCCTCACTATAAGATCTGTTATGTTTATATGCACATTTTATGTAATAATAAATGTATTCTCATGTATTAGTATCCGTGTATTTTCTAGTAGCCATCAAAGAATCATTTTGTGACTTACTGCTACAATTAATAATTGTCCCTATACATGCACAACACCCCTCAGATAGCACCCCTTTGTCTGGAAATTAAACTCCATGCCCCAGTGCTGCAAGACACTCTTGCTAACCACTGCAACACAATGACACCCTAGTGTTGTAGTACATAAATAATTTAAAAAACATCTGGATGACTATGAAAAGCCTTTTATATAAACGTGTTAACATGATTAAATACAATTTCATTTTTACCCTCTGAGACATACAATTTCAGCTTTTTGCAAAGATTGATAGCCAGAGAGTAGAGTATTATGTAATATGTCCTGTAATATGAGTTTAATAACCTTCTGCATTTTCAGCATTAATGTAAAAAGCCTTTGAACACTTCCAGTAATTTAAACTAAAAGATTTTTCCAGATGGCATCAGTTATGACTCAGAATGTGAGCTGCCTAGTCTTGGAACACACTTGCTTAAAAGGTACTTTTTATGTAAATTTGAAAAATTCTGTAAAAAGAAAACTTGAAAAAATAAAAAAAAGAATCCAAATTGTTATTAGTATTCAAAACAAAACCTTAGGTCAGTCATTTATTTGGGTGAATCTGACAAGATGTATAATGTTTTTTTAGTGCATGCTAAACTTCTGTTCTTTTATCATTTTGATTGAAATATATTTTTTCTGCAATGTGTGAGTCTTACTCTTTTAATCAAAATGAGAAAATTGGATTCTCATCCTCTACACTTTATTTCTTATAATGTATTTGCCAGTAATTAAAGAAATTAATTTTAATGTAAATGGTCTACATAATCTTATAAAAAAGAAGTAAAACACTAATAAAATAAATAAAATCAGGCCCAGGTAGTGTTTCTCCGGGATGCTCATCTATCTGACACAGAACATGCTAAATTGAAAAGGATGGGTTTTGATAAAGTGTTCTATTCATCACATAAAACGGGACATAAAAGGGGAGTAGCTATACTCATTCTGTCAACAGTTAACTTTGAGTATTTTTCAGAGATTAAAGACAAAGATGGTAGGTTCTTGTTAGAGGCAAAAGAGAAGACTCTCTAATTACATTTATTTATGCACCACCACCATACAGGAAGGATTATACACATTTTTCTGCACCTCATAATTCATATGGTAGAATAGATTATTTTCTTATATACAAATTAGACAGATCAAGAATAAAGGCCTGTGAAATTGGAACCTTGGGTTTATCTGAACGTGCACCAGTTTATCTTACATTAGACATAAATCTGGTAAAAAATCATACTGCTTGGAAGATGAACTGTAGTGTTCTGAATGATAATGATGTTAAAGAGCAAATTACATGAGATTGAACAGTTTTTATAGAACAATGATACGGGAGAAGTTTCTCCCGCAATACTGTGGGATACAGCTAAAGCAGTACTTAGAGGGAAACTTATTTCCATTTTTTCATATAAAAAGAAAGTAAAACAAATCAGATTAAAAGTATTACAATCTGAATTAAAAACTATAGAACAAAAACATAAAAACACCCACTCATACAATCCGTAAACACCTAGTGAAAGTTTAGGAAGAAATAAATAAATTACAATAGAGGTAGAAACAAAACTAAGATTACTAAAGCAAAGTTATTATGAATCAGTAGCCAAATCAATGAAAATACTAGCAAGATTATGTAAACAACAATCCAAATAAATAATTCCTAAAAAAATTTAATCCAGTAACCAACCAGATATTTCTAAAATAAAAGAAATGCAAACAACCTTTACAGAATACTACAAAAAAATTATGTTGCAATTTTGAAATTCAAAATAAACAAGATATTGTTCTCTTATTAGAGTTGCTTTATTTGCCTGTTTTAAATAAGGAGCAAAATAACACGCTAACTACAGTAATAAATGAGGTGGAAATGAATAATATTATTTTAGATCTTAAAACTAATAAAGCACCAGGGACAGATGGCTTTCAAGGTGAATTTTTTAAAATATTCAAAAAACAGTTGGCACCCCTTCTCCTGTCCACCTGTAATTGGATAAGAGGAGGAGGGGATTTACCACCTTCTTGGAGTGAAGCTGTGATTTCTGTTATGCCCAAAGAAGGAAAAGATCAAACTAGATGTAGGCTGGGCAAACGATTTTTAATTTTTTTTAAAAAGAAATAAAAAATGAGATATAATGATGTGTTCCTGCTTAACTTAGACATTGCACGACTTTAAAACCTATAAAAATGGGTTACGAGAGTTAAAAACCACTTTTTATGCGCGAAAAATGGGTGATTTTTCTTCCTCGTGATCAGCTCAGAATCTCTGTGTACGCTGTAAGGTTTTTACTTCTTAATTAAACGTTTAAAATACACGAATTTCATAAAGACAACACACGTTTCGAAGAGAAAAAATCCCATTCTTTTCTCTTCCTGTTGTGTGAAACTCATCAGCAGGTCTTTTTTTCCCAATCAGAGGCTCTGAAAATAGCGTACCGCCCACTGCGCTCCGTCAGAGAGGGGCGCGGCACCGAGAGAGGGAGGAGGCGCGGAGCGCAGCAGTACAGAACGAACGTTCTACTGCCTGGAGCGCTTATGGCAGCGATCGCGTCTGCATTTATAACTTAGTTTTTAAAATTAATCAAGCAATATGAACCATCTCTTTTTACTTTTAAGTCACTTAATTATCATTAAGCACAGCTTTCTCACCACCTAGACTACTTTTTGATACCATCCTTAGACAAAGCAGAAACTTCTTGTTCTGTCTAATGACATTACAAGTGGAAAGATTACAGAATTTAATCGTCTTTAAATTTGTTACGTTATACATTTTAGAAACGTTTCATCCATACAAACACCACAAAACTATTCTCGATTGTATTTCTGAATGGTATGTTACACTTAGTTCACTGTTTTAATTACACCTAATTAAGAAAGTTAGGTGTTAGCATAAACTATTAGCAATCAATATTAAATTTAGCACTGTAATAAGTTGTTGCACTTTCCCCCGCATCTTGTAAAAATATATTTTCATTGTTCAAATATACATTAAATCTGACTAATTAACTGTTTATAAATAATAAATTGTATTAACTAAAGAGTAGGATGGCACAGTTGTTAGTATGCTTTTTGTTTTGTTTCTTTTTCATAAATACAACAGTAGTACCTGATGTCTCAGCGCCTTTCAAAATTAAATTATGCATGCAAACCTGTGAACTAGAAAGATAACTAAGATATCCATCCATTTATAATGGTGGCAAAGTGGTTAGCATTGCTATCTTGGAGCACTGGGGTCCTAGATTCAATTCCTGCCATCCTGTGTGTGTGGGGTTTGCATGTTCTCTCTGGGTTACATGGTTTTTCTCCATATGTGTGATATGACTCCCTCTCGCACTCCAAAACATACTGGTAAGTTAATTGGTTTATGGGAAAACTGGCCCTGGTGTGTGTGTGTTTGTGTCTGTCTGTCCTGTGATGGACTGGCGCTATGTCCAGGGTGTATTCTGCCTTGTGTCCGTTGCTTACTGGGATAGGCTCCTAATCCTCTGTACTGGATAAAGAGATTAGAAATGGATGGAAGTAAAGGCACTGTGTGGATTGAACTATACACAGTGTTAGAAACCCACTATGAAATGGCAGCATCTCACTGAGAATAAAATATTTTATAGTGCTGGCTTAAGTAAACAGCCTTTCCACCTCTCTTGCACATCAGTATCCATACCTAGTTATTTAAACAAATTGCCTCTAATTATAAACATCTTAATATGCTGGCTCTGTGGATCTGCATCAGCGATGTTTGCCCATTCCTTCAATTCATGTGCATCCAACACACAGTTCAATGCTAGCAACTACACAAAATCTAAAATACAATCCTCATTTCAGTATCTATGTAAACATACAGTCTGTTAACTTCATCATCTTCATCAAAAGTATGCCTAACCCCATTAGGAAGTGTTCTTGTTATCAGTGTATTCCTCAGCTATCCCAAAATTATCTTCTTACCAACATCTCTAGTTTTTTATCCTGCAATAACTCAGCCATTACTTAAATCTCGAAAAGCTGCTTGTGTTCATTTCTTTAAATCACAATATCATGTGTAAATACTGTCCATATAATACTCTGCATTGTGGAATAATAGTTTATTTTAAAGGGAACTAGAGAAACTAAGAACTAGAGAAATCAAGAAAGGCTTTTTTTTCTAGAATTAATAAATGCACATCCTGTTCACTGGGGAAATTAAATCCACACTGAGCAATCTTCAATATGTTCAGAATATGACAGCGAGAATCCTATCAGGGATGCATTACACCTGTTTTCAAGTCCTTGCATTGGTTACCTATCAGGTTTCGAGTCAACTTCAAAATCCTCATCCTCATTCAGTACCTACAGTATATGGCTTATTATCTGTCTACTCCCCACCTTTGTCCGTCTGACTCTGGTCTTCTAGCTGTCCTCAAGAACATCTACATTCTGTGGGTGACAGGGTCTTCTCTAGCTGCACCCCAGAGCTCTCAATTTGTATTCCCAGTGATATCAGTCACGTACCCTGAGTGCATTTAAATCTAACCTCAGAACCTTTCTTTTCAGAAGACTTAGTGTCTGTATCTGCTTCATTTTCTAATTTTGGTAGCACCTCTAACTGCTTGTCTTTCTTATATGTATTTACTTTGTAATCTGTGGTCCTTTTATCTGTTTTTACATCTACTGTATTGCTTTGAGATGCCACTTTTAAAGGTGATATATCAAATAAAGTTTTTTTATTATTGTTATAGAGAAACATGATCAGTTTTCCCTGGTCCAGATAAAAAGATCTAAAGCATACTAGTTTGTCACTTTTCTCATTCCCTTTGCTAAATAACTTTTCATACTAATCTGATCAATCTAACTGCCTGTTTTCTGTGCTTTCTCTATCCTGCTAGATTTGCAATTATTCTGAACATTTTCTTCTTGAAATAACTCATTTCTAAATACCTTTTTTCACTGTTAACATCTTGCAGCAAAGCTGCGACAAAATATACACTTAGCACAGTTCATCCTGCTACCAACATTGAATAACAAAATCTTAAGATTTCTATATTTATGTCTTTATTTAGTGGTTTCATTAGTGACAAAGGCTAAACTTTCTTGGAAAAATGTCTTTTATGTGTTGCAGAAAAAACTGACTTGCTTTAACAAAGTATGTTTACAAATCCTTTCACCTGGCAATCTACCTGAATGCCCAACTATCTGAGAAGCCCTCCATGAAACCATGGTTGCTATTAATTCATTTAGGGCTTATTGACAGAATTGCTGTTTTTTATGCATGCTAATTTTCTGATTCCTCACTCTGTTTCATGTTTATAGATAAGACTTTATTGATCGTGAAGGGAAATTGATGTACATGATGAACATGTTTGCATGTTCTTTTGTAACATACACCTTTTTGTGATTTTTTTTGTACATCTAAGCAAGTGTTCCTGCATCCCTCTTCTGCACTTTAGTCATGGCTTTTTTTCTGTTTGCTTATTTCAAAGCAACACCTGCTCCATTTCTAAAACTTTTAACTCATGTGCATTTTTGTATTTTTTACACCTCTAGCACTTTAACATCCTGAATTTTCATTTGCCTTAATTTGTAGAATGAACTTGAGTTTTAGCCTAAAGAAGTTTTCATTATCTTTTGTTTCTTGTCCTACAACTGTTATTATTGATCACCGAATTATTGTTCTTAACATGACTTCATTCAGCCTTTGCTGAACGTCTATGACAGGCAGAGAGAGTGCTGTTTCTGGTGCGATCTTTTGCAGCTGACATTTCACTGTTTTAAACGAACAAGAAATTAGATTGCTCATAGATCACTTATCCTATATAAACACAGCGTAATTGCCCTCCGAAAATCCTCTTTTTCTTGTTCGTTTTAGAGACCTTGATCGAAACTGATTTTAGATGTCAGAAAGGATTGCTTTTCTCTGTATTTCCTACATTGCTTTGTCGAGATTTTAACTCTATATCTAACTTTATATCTAGGCTCAGATTTCAACTAAAAATCGTACAGTAATTAATAGCAGTAAATACTGATGTTTTGCGCCCTCTTACCACAAAAATATATATGTTTTGTAGCTGGGATGAACTTTATTTCATAGGCGTAGCTACTGCGATTCGGACACGGACGGTTAAACATGGCGGCAAATCAGACACCCAGAGAGGGGGGGGGGGGGGGGGGGGCGTTTTCTCGCCTCCATAACTAAAATGCCAAATAGGAGTGGCTTAAGCGACATACACAGTCGTGTAACTGACAGTTTGAGGTAGCCTATCGTGTAAATTTCGCTTTGTTGCTGATAGGTTAAGCTTTCGAAACTCTGCCCCAAAGTCATGTGACTGATTTTTCGCCCTGTTTCGTTGGTTAAACGCAATGATCACAAGCACCACCATGGTAACTGGGATGTGTAGTTTTTAATTCCGTTTGAATTATAACTGTACGTACTGTCTTCGTATTTGGCCAGGGCTTTAAAGAGAGGGCGCGCCAAAAATTTTCGGTGCCGTCGTCTCCGCTTTAAAGGTACCCCCGTCGCGGAAGAATTCGATCTCGGGACGTTTGCCCAGCGTACTAGATGTTTTTTTCCCAATCTCTGTTAATTTTAGTGAGTCTAGATGCAGAAAAAGCCTTTGACCAGGTCAATTGGGAATTTTTATATCTGACATTAGAGAGATTTGGATTTTCTGATGAATTGATCGATATAATAAAAACAATTTACTTAAATCCTACAGCACAAATTAAGATCAATGGACAGAGATTTTGTTTGAAAATAGGTACAAGACAAGGGTGCCCCCTGTCACCTCTTCTGTTTTCTCTGTATATAGAACCGTTTGCAGAATGGATTAGACAAAACTAAAAAATTATAAGGGATAGAAATTAAAGGACAAGAATATAAGATCGCATTGTATGCAGATGATGCCCTGCTATATTTGGATGACCCCAATGAATCGTTTGTCAGAGTTATGGATCTTTTGGGAAAATGTGGTCAGGTATCAGGGTACAAATTAAATATAGAAAAAAACATGTTTTAAGCTTTAATTATAATCCCACAGATCAAGTGAAAGAAACAAATAAGTTAAATTGGCTATCACCATTTATTACATATTCGGGAGTATGTTTACCAAAAGATTTATCAAAATTATTTTATTTAATTTCAGCTTTTTAATACATAAAATAAAAGATGACCTGGCTGGCTGGAGTTTACTGCCACTTTCACTGTGATCTAGAGTGGAAGTTATTAAAATGAATATTCTACTGTGATTACTATATCTTTTGCAGTCTCTTCCAGTGGTAATATCATCAGAACAATTTAATGGGATAAAATGATTTCAAGACTCATTTGGAATGGAAGGAAGCCAAGAATTAAATTAAAAACACAACAACTGACCAAGGAGAAAAGTGGTTTAGCCCTGTCTTGCTTAAAGTCATATTACCAAGCAGCTCAGCTTAGAACACTAATTTGCTGGTATGATAGATATTATACTGCAAAATTGAAGGAGATGGAGACTTTGATTATAGGTGAATTTCCTTACAGATGGTCCTGGGAGATAGATCATTGGTGGAAACTGAACACAGCTATATCCTGGATAATGTTACCAATTGAAATTTGGTTTAAGATCACAAAAGCCTGTAAGAAAGAGATTAAAATACTAAGGTGGATAGTTTTTGATTCAGATTTCTCTCCTTGGAAATCTGACACACGATTTAGGATTTGGGCTACGAACACAATTACAGCAATATGTATTATGATGAAGCAGGATCATTTGAAAAACTTTGAAGATCTATCACAACAATATAATCTGGAAAAAAAATATTTTTACAGATATCTTCAAATCAGATGTTATATAAACAGCTGGAGAAAGCAACTACAGTATATACAGATGCAGCCATTCAAAGTTCGCGGTACAAACACATACCGCAGGCATTTCCCTAAGTCATAATGCGTCATACAACTGTACGTGATTCGCTGGCCAAAATGATCAACAGGGGCACTCGTGGTGCATTAGTCGGTCATGGAAAGAATTAATCATTTAATTTATTTACTGTGCACATCCGCTTAATATTTAATATTTATATGGAATTTTACCACTGTAGCGGCGAAGCTTCTTAATAAGAAAGAATTAAGTGTTCTGAGCCTTCCCAAATGAGGCCCCATTTCTCTGTTCATCTCTGTGGTGCAGCCACAGAGAAACTATTCATGCAGGGTGATTTAAGATGTTTTCTCCTGATAAGGACAGCTCCCAAAGGGGGATGCACTTAGCTAAGCCTGGCTATCATGATCAATGGTCATCCATTGGCGCCTATCTGTCTAGGGAGTGCCAGTTGGACATCTGGACTGCATTCCTAAGTGTCAGGAGTAAGTGACTCATATCTCACCTTGATCAACCAATCAGGGACTGGTAGGGCCGAGTAACCCACGTGGGACTCTGATGCCCATGGAACTTTCAGCCAATCAATGAGCTGAAGTTCCTCCAGGTAAAAACAGGCAACACAGAGAGCCTGTGAGATTCAGAGATTCAGATTCAGTAAGATTCAGAAGAGATTCAGAGATTCTGTGGACTGTTCTAAAGGGAATTCAAAGGAGAATACCATGCATGAATTTTGAATTTTAAAAATTAATTTAACACGAAAATTAAGCTGTTTACATTCCTCCGCCTGAGAATATAGTCTCTCGTTGCTACGCAATGCAGAAACACAGCCACAAGTTACTAGCAGAGAGGACATTAGCCAATATGATAAAGGAATAAATTACTTGTTTTTTGTTTATTTCTTTAGCACGTTTATTTGAACATTTCCATCGACTGTACAAGCACTGAAAAACTGTCCAATCCCTAGTTCGTCAGGCATTTTCTTTTACTATAACAGACACATGCTTTTATCAGAGCGTTTCATAATTTCTAAGAATGAAAATGATTTATACCATGCGACACTTATCATTCAACGGGAGTTCAAGATATCACAAGGATCCTCAAGAGTGCAACAAAGACAACAGAAAAAGATATGTGTATCAGATACATGAGAATCCAAGCCTTTTTATTTATGCTTTCTTATCTATGCTAAGAAGTAGTCTTTAAAATGTCTTTATCACACAGTAAAAAGTCAAAATTCTGGGATGTGCGTATACCAGAGATTATGGCACGGCTTCAGAAGGGTGTCAGCCAATCAGATTACAAGACCGGAATTATCTGTTTTGTAATCGGGAATATAGTATGGAATCACATATCTAAAGAAATGAATAATGATATTAGTTTAAGGATCTAAATATCTAAAAATATGTATCTATATAGCAGGTAGTATTACTGTATTACACTTTCTTTGTAAACACGGAAAAACAGATTCACAACGCGAAGCTGTGTCACTCTTCTGTGTAAAAAAAAACAGTTTGAACACCCTGTTCTTAATAAGCTGCTGGGTAAAGAATAGGAATGTTCCTGCTGTCAGTCTTTACTAAAGATATCGCTAATAGTATCATTTTTTTACCATGCATGAATATTCTTATGTCCATATCTTCGCAAGGGAATCAGTGCGAATTGTGATACTAATTAAATGACCGCGGGCACTTTCCTTCCCCTCTACATTCTCAGAGTAGAATAGGCTAACCTTCTAATGAAAGACAGTCCAGCTTCCCCCACGGACAGGAAAAGTGCCCGCAGGCAGGCAGTATGGTCAGTAACAGTAAACAGTTTTGCACTGCATTGGAGAGAATACCATAGCGCGTTTTTTTTACTCCCTGGCGGAAATGGGCTTCCATAAGAATCAGTATAGCTTCTGGGAAATACATTTTTCCTGCATTAAAGTTTAACTCGTTCAGAGCATTTCATTTTACATTACAAACTCCAAGCATTTCATTTTGAGCTGAAGATCCTCACACCTGAAGGAGGATTCACAGCCGAAACGTAGCAGGCTGACACTCCTCCATACACTCAAGTGAAAAATGTATAACGCCAATGTAAACGTAGTATTTATAATACTTATAAAATAAAATAAATGTTAAGTTCTCTAAAGCTTTCTCAGTCAAGTATGATAATTTACCAAGGGAGCTGTGTAAGCATGTGTAGGAAGCAAAAGATCAGCTAAACTGGGAACACAGATCCCCAATGCAAATTCAACCAAACCTGTCCCCACACACCCTGCCCCCACTGCGATTAGAATATACACAAAGCACTGAAATCTTTTGAGCAGATGATCAGGTGTTTCGCAGACATAGGCATAGTACGTAATTCAGGCTTTATGAACTCACACCTGGGATTCGATGAATTAGGGTTATTAATCATTAGAGTTCATAAAGCCTCGATTATGTACTATGCCTATGTCTGTGAAACACCTTTGCTAGTTAATGCTACAGTACTTCACTTCCTCGGGCGTGATTTTTTTAGGCAAAAACCATGGTAACAGGCTTGTTTTGTGATCTTCCTAAAATTGTTATGCGCAGTGTCAAAATGTTTCCATATGAAAGGATTCATATGAAAGGCAGCGACGTCACCGTCCTGAGGCGTGTGTGGTAGATCTGTGATGTGGTTGAATGTGAATTGTGGTGAGCCTCTGATTTGGGAAAAAAAGACCATGTTCAAAAAATCCTAAAAAGAGAATTAAAGTTTCACACAACAAGGCATGACTGTGAAAGGTCAAGAGGCTTGCCTAGTGTGCATAACACTTTATTATAGTAAAAAAAATAATAAAAAAATAAAGAAAGGTTTCACAACCCAAAACCGTATAAGGTGGGGGGGACTGTCTGGTGTGTGAAACACTTAGTTGCAGCATTGTGGCTGTTGTGCTTAAAAAGCTATTGAGTCATGAAGAAGACCCCACTATCCCAGTGTATTTCATGTCTAATGGTGCAATATTGAAAAAAAGGTTTCACAAGCCAAAGCAAGGCTTAGAAAGGTCAGAGGATCTGCTTAGTGTGTAAAACACTTACTTGCAGCATTGTGGGTGCTGTGGTTTAAATGCTATTGGCTTGTGAACAGCATTCCCCTATCCCAGTGCAAAGTGCCACATTAAATAGAAGAACGAGAAAAAGAGATTTAGAACACAAAGCTGTTTTCTGTTGAAATTTCCTGCTGTCAGCATAATATAGTATTGTGGCTGAAGGGTGTGACGCAGTGGTGGCCTGACATGGTGACGTGCGCTGTCAGCTGTGTGACACAGTGGTGGCCTGGCACAGTGAGGTGCGCTGTCAGCTGGGTGATGCAGTGGTAGCCTGGCACGGTGAGGTGCGCTGGCAGCTGTGTGACACAGTGGTCGCCAGGAACGGTGAGATGCGCTGGCAGTTGTGTGATGCAGTGGTGGCCGGGCACGGTGAGGTGCACTGGCAGCTGCGTGGTCTGTTTAGGGAGAAATGGAATACTGCTGTGTATTTTTTCTTTAAAATACCAATACCAGCAAAATACAGTTAAATAAAAGTTATTTATTCCTGTATCATATTGGCTAACTAATGTCCTGTCCTTGTTAGTTAGATCAATGAAATGCTGTGGTGTTACTTGAAAAAATAAAGTATTTTACAAAGAATGTGGACCAGCGTAATACTTTGAATTTACAGCTTGTCCAAGGTCATTCATTGTTAATACTATTAGTAATATCTTCGGTAAAGGCTTTGATGCATAAAATATTTCTGCATAATTAAAATATTTATGATAAAGGTAGGTTGTGTACTTTTGACCAACTGAGCAATCTTGCTTTCATAAAATATAACAACTTTTTAATGACTGATAATTAACATGTTGTAATTCACAGTTTAAATTTAAAAGCTCAAATGCTGTACATGAGAGGTTAAGCTTTATTGGCTCCTCCTGGCGGTTTTACAAGGTGATTCCGGATACTATTAACATAATGTCATTTGCATATGGTAATTTCTGGTATGACGCCAAATGACACGCTATACTACGTCATACTGCGTTTTGATGTGACACGCCAACCGCATTGTACCGTGGCGTACCCCATGCATTTAGAATGGCTGCATCTGTATATAGGAAGGCAATAAAATGATCCTTTTATAGCTGCTTATCAGCAGGGTAACTTGAGAAGAATAATATCAAATCTGTAGAATAATATAGAATATATGAAAAAAAGACTCAACAGAATATATTGAAATAAAATGGCAAAAAGAAATAAATCCAACAATTTCTGTAGATCTGTGGAATTACATATGTAGACTTCAACAAGGATCTACAAATAAACAGACTTGGAAAGACTTCTGTTAGAAGAATCTGATCCGTTTTTTTATCAGGCCTAAAACTCAAGTCAAACAAAAATGCAGCAGTTCACAGTGTTGGAGGTTACGTGGAGAGCATGTTATGACACACACACATATTCTGGCTATGCCTCAAAGTACAACAATAATGGAGATCTATACATACAAGCCTTAATAATATAGTAAATGTGAACATATCATTAGAATTGTCTGTTACGTATGTGGGAATTTTGACTTTGTTCATATTGAAATAGAGGATAGATACATATTGGGGATTCTTCTAGTAGCTAGTAAAAAAGCAATGACAAGAAAATGGCTTATAAAAAAATCTCCAACACATGAACAATGGGTTAATGTTGTGAGTGAAATCTTTATAATGGAAAAGATAGCCTTTTCTCTCAGGTTACAGGCAGAGATGTTTAAGAAATACTGGGAAACATGGATTCGTTTTATCTCCCCACTGAGACCTGAATTCAGTTTATGAGAGAATATACAGTAATATTTCTGTGTGGACTATTTTGTTGTTTGTTGTGTTTCTCATTAAACAATTGTATTTTCTTGTATAACCCCCCTATATCTGCTGGCATAATGTAAATAGTTTATTTTATAAGTATGTATTAACATAATGTAACAAAAATGAAAGATGAAAGCAAACATTCATATTGCCGTTTTGTACGTGTTCTGTTTGTAAATCTTTTCATAGCTAAATAAAAAGTTTTAAAAAATATCCGGCAAATGCTCATGATAACGTGGGGAGAACATACAAACTACAACACAGACATTGAAAGATTTCTAGTAATGCAGCCTAAACCAGTGATGTGTGCATGATAAGTATCAACTTACTGATACTTACTTACTGAGGTTCAGCCACTGACAAACCACATAGACACTATCCAATTACTACTACATACAATTCTGTATTTTGAATCAAATGAGAAGCACCATTTCACTACAGCATTGCATAGTTGGCCATTTTCATGAAAGATTTACGTTCTTCTTTAATTCTTTTATTTTTTTATTAAGAAAACAATACAATGAAATTAAAAAAGTATAACAATTATAATGATATATTTAAACATAATAAAATGTTAAGTTTCTATAGAATAGTAAAAGTTTCTTTTAGGGTTTATATCTTATGGAGTTTGGAAAGAATTTGAATTAAATATTTCATATGGATTCAGTTTGACTGCAACAGCTTTTTGCTCCCTACCTAAGCAAAGCTGTACAAATTTAGTAAAACTCCTTCAAAAACTCACCTTCAAAAACAACAAATGCTTTATGTGACAGTTGAAAGAACTGCTGATGGCTAATTTATTATGATTAACAATAATAAAATACTGTCTTGAAAATATCTACAAGGATTCAAGAATATGTCAGAGGTGAAGAAAAAAAATAGTTCCCAGTATGACTGTTGGCAGACACTACAGTTTTACCAGTTGATCTCTTAGCATAACACAATTGGTTACCCATCTAAATTCTGCAATCTTAAACATTGTTATAATAAACTTAAATTGCAATGCTTTTTGCAAAGGGTGAAACAGATACATTAAACAATGTCTTTGGCCTTGTATTAATGTTGCATCTGTCAATGGAGATGTAAGGAAGTAACACATTTTGCTGAAAAGAAATATACAGTATATTACTATGTGACAAATTAAGTAAGGAGATCACTGACATTGCATATTGTTTACTTTTCTTCACTCAAGTTACAGTAACTTTTTTTAATTATTTAATGTAAGATCTGGAATGGCCAATATATACTATATTATGGCAAAGAATCCACTCTTATTCCATATGCACTGAAAAAATATGACTGAAGTGTTTGCTGCAACTGATGTATGGTCAACACAATGCTCTCTTGATTAGAAAAAATTGCACTAAACACTGCTGTAAGGAATTATATTAAATAAACTTCAGTAAGAGGAGCTAATAAATAAAATTATCACCAGGAAAAGACATTAAAACTCTAATTATAGAATAAACATAAAGAGAGGGTAGTGAAGATAACTACAAGCTGTATGTGTGAAGCTCTGCTGTTCTTTTGTGCTTTTCATTTTGAAACAGGCTACACATTGCATACACACTACAAGATAAGAATTAGTAAGTCATTAGTAAGTCATTAGTAATAATAATAATAATAATAATAATAATAATAATAATAATAATAATAATAAACCTTATTTTATATAGTGCCTTTAAAGGTCGCTTCTCAAAGCAATTACTGGATTTGTCATTACAAGGAAAGCCAGGAATCTACTAACTATTAACATTAATGTTTTACTCTTGCTGGCCAGAGAGACCCACGGCATATGTGTGGTACAATGTGTGCAGTTCTTAAACAGTGTTTTGGTGGTCACTTTCACTCAGTGTTCCTCTCCTAACCATACTGAAGACCACAAACTACAGAAAGAGGCTTTTGGAAATGTCCTCCACTCTTTAATTCACTTGTATACTTGGTAGGACTTAACATAGGTGATGAATAAACAATTTTTATCTGCAGGATAAATTCAAACATTGTTTTACAAGTAAAATATTAAACAAAAAACTATACTGGCTACATTCTTAACTACAACACGCATACATATATTTTATTTTAAACAGCAAATTGATCAGTAAAGAAATCCTTCAGATACATGATGTTGTTCTCTAGAACTCTAAAGCACTTCAGTAGTTTAATCCCTATGCTTTCAGACATATCTATTTATAACTGATAAATTGATTTAATATGGACATTAAATGGCAAATGCCCACTGATGTTTGATCAAAGGTGTCACGGATGTCGGAAAGGACAAACCATGGAATGACAGGAGAGCGAAAAGACCCTATGTGTTGCGGCGAGACGGGGGTTAGCCCGGGCTCAGCTGTTCAGTAAATGCCGTATAGAAACCTATGCCCTCAGGTAGCGGACGTGGGGAGGCAAAGGCAGAATGAAAGGCCCGGAATATATAGCCCCAGAGAGAGAAACACCAGAAGGACAGCAAAGCACCGGAAACAAGAGACAGGACAGAGAAGGAGCGCTCTCTGGCTGCAGAGGGCGTGACAGTACCCCCCACTTAATGGGCGGCTCCTGACGCCCAAACAGATAAATGAGCTGCACAACACTGGGGGGAGGAAAAACTTCATTTAACTGAAAGGAAACCTCCGGGAGTCCAAGGCTGAGAGCTGCCCCCTCCTCCAGGGTATAAACCTTTATTGGGTAGAGGAAGGGGGGGTCGAGTAGAGCTCCGGAGACTTAAAACAAAAAAAAGACAAGTACACAAGCACGAACCAAAGCAAACATAAACCTGGGAGACCAGGGTGACAAACTACAAAAAACAGATAGGAACCAAAAGTTCACAGAGACAAAGGGAGCAGGGGGGACCAAATAGGAGGCGAAACCAGGAAGTGAAAAATCAAAACACCAGGCAAATCCAAGAATAAAAAACAAAAAAACTGGGGAAAAATATCGCAGACTAGGCAATAGGCACGTTCACATTCTAACACTGATATCGGAGTGGACAACCCAAAGAAAGCCAGACCGTAGTCCGCTTGCAGGCACGGATGTCCGGAGAGATAGCCAATGAAAATAATGGAGGAATGGCAAAAAGCTCACCAAACTAACGCTGATATTGGAATGGACAACCCGAGGAAAGCCAGGCACAGGACCCGCTCACAGACACGGATGACCGGAATGCTATCCAGCAAATAGAAAGGGAGAGGAAAAAAGCTCAGCATTCGATTACTGATATCGGAGTGATCTACCCGAGGAAAGCCAGGTACAGGACCCGCTCACAGACACAGAAGACCGGAGTGATATCCAGCAATAAGGATGGGAGAGCCAGCTCAACATTCAATCACGGATGCCGGGAGAGACATCCTGAGGAAAGCCAGGTATTCAGGAGTGTATGTTGAAACGGCATGACACAGAATGACCTGCTCACAGACACGGAAGTCAGGAGTAGCATCCCGCGATTAGAATAGAAGAACTGAAAAAAAAAGCCCAGAGAAAAAGAAAAGAGCGGCGGAAAAACTAAAGACACTGCTCGCGGGGTCGAAAATGGCTCCGCATTCTGTCATGGATGTCGGAAAGGATGAACCGTGGAATGACAGGAGAGTGAAAAGACCCTATGCGTAGCGGCAAGACGGGGGTTAGCCCGGGCTCAGCTGTTCAGGAAATGCCGTATAGAAACCTATGCCCTCAGGTAGCGGACGTGGGGCGACCTGGTGCTAGGCGGGTTTTAGGACATCCGAACGTCAATGCTGAGCGAAGGCAGAATGAAAGACCCGGAATATATAGCCCCAGAGAGAGAGAAACACCGGAAGGACAGCAAAGCACCGGATACAAGAGACAGGACAGAGAAGGAGAGCCCTCTGGCTGCAGAGAGCGTGACAAAAGGATGAAATGATTCTCATTATGTATAGTATTATCTGTTCTGAAATAATCTATATGAGTCTATATGTTGATTGGAGATGATTATGGTTCTTTCACTTACTTCTTTCCATAAAATGAAAAAAAATAATATAATATATAGTGAAATTATCAAACTATCCAAGGGGAAGCATATATAGTTTTAGAGCTAGCTCCTATTAAAACTCAGTTATTATGTTTATAAGACTCCCCCCCCCCCCCTCCAAACTTTATTCTGCCAAAGTTATATAAATTGAGTTGGCTAGGAAAAATATATTTCTGTTATCTCATTTTATATTTCTCTGTATTTCAAACAAGGATTGAATTCTGTAGCAATCAGTTTGTTTCAGTGTGCGTCAATATGATCCAGACATTTTGAGGACAGTGTGCATAGTCTGGAGGGCTTCAATGGCTAAAAAATATTTATTCTGCTCAATTCAAAACAAGGCCTCCAGATGAAAAAAATTTATGGAGCAAAAATTGAGCTTTGCAAATTGATAACCAGATCTAATAAAGACCTGATAGGTGTGACCTATCTTCATGCACAGATGATGACAATATTTTTTTGTGTTTATCTAGAAATATTGCATGGGTTGGGGAAATCTGTTAGAATGGAGACAGCTTCTCTCTAGAGAAACATGTGCCTCTAAGCAAACACAGCTGTAGGAAGTGTGTGATCTGATGAGCCATAGCTATGGGCAGTCTTTTAAGTGTGGGCTGAGTACTTTCCAGAGCAGAACAAGCTATGCTGTCAGTCCTTTGCTACGTTCAAGCATAAACATCTTACCTAGCACAAGGAGGGAAAGGCAGAAGACAGCTTACCAAGCACAAGGAGGGAAAGGCAGAAGATCTGCCCCAGTCAGAGGGTATAGGGTGCCAGTGTGTGTGTGTCCACTTAACTCATAGTAAAACAAAGAGTGACCAAGCCTAAGCTGAATGAGTAAAAAAAAACAGACATAGTAGGAATAGGTCAGTTGGGTTATGTGTGTCAACAGAGGGCTTGCAATGCTGCCAATGTCTGTGTAGACATAAGCTGGTCTGCGAAAGAAGTGAGTAAACAGTTGTCTGCATAGCAGCTGCTTTACAGGAGGCAATGAGTGAGTCGGTCTGTGGTAAGAAAAAAGGCTTTGTAACAATGTGCTTCTGCTGCTGATTCAGCAGAAGGCTGCATGTGTTAGAAGAGTATTGTTAAAGGCAAAGCAGGCAGCAGCTTAATCCCAAGAAGTGGCCATGTAATTGGATAATTACTGTAAAGATCAGCTGGTTATAAATCCTGGAGGAAATTTACATTTACATTTATTTGAAAGGTTTTTCCTGAAAGGGGCAATGTAGGGACCCGGAGGAGTTCTGTCCATTAGTACTATTACCAGACTGTTGAAGGAACAGGGCTGTGTAATTTAAATGTCTTCAATGTGAGTGAGGTTTATTTGAGTAAGTCCAGAGAGCAGGGGTGTGGCCAAGAAGGCCCTCACTCTAGACAGGAAGTACACAATGAAAGAAGGAGTCTGAATAGCTGCTGGCCTCTGGCATTTTAAGAACCAGTCAGCAGAGGTGTAGAAGAGGGGTTTGCATTCTGCACCTGGAGTACATAGTGATGGAAAGGAGTCCTGTTTAGCTACTAGCCTCCTGTTGACTCTAAGGGGTAGTGGTTCCCTATGGAGTGTGAGAGAAGGGTGTTATTTTCCTTAAGGTGTTGTGTGTTGAAGCCATGTAGCGGCAACAGTGTAAGGGTCGACACTATTATTGTGGGTGGAGAAAGAGAGGTCTGTGAATGAGGGACGTAAGCCAGAAGCTGTGAGATGAGTGAGAATAGAGAGATGCACAGGAAGCTGTTAGTGATGTGAGTGAAGTCAGTGGTGGCTGGGCAGGTTTTGGTGAGCTGTGATTGATTTGTGTATGGACCGTGAGGTTGAGATTCTGGAAACTATGAGTTGTGTTAAGTGTAGAGTGTGTGCAGCTGCATCATGCAGCCTGTGGTGCATGGTGGTGGTGCCAGTAGCTTTATCCAGACTGGAGTTTCAAGTGCTGTCTGGTGAGTGTTAGTGAGCCAGTTAGATGATAGGTGTTCAAGAACCAACAAAGAGAAAGGCAACTCTGAGAATTAATGTGACATCAAGAAGCAGAAAGGCCCCAAAAGAAAGAGAGCAATAGGCTCCAGGAAAGGGAGTTCATTGAGGAGAAGGAATGATCACCATCTGTGGTGTCTATGAGGAGAGAGTATCCTGAGAATGAGAGTCATCGATGTACAGGGGAAGGATTCTGTACAGTAGCAGCCTTGGACATTGGAGCTGGTAAGGTAAAGAAGGTGGCACGGTGGTTGGCAAAACAGGGATGATAGAGTTGGGGAGCTTCCACTGCTACTAACCAAAAGGGATGTGTGGGAGAGATGTAAAGTTCACTGCGTCCAGGTTACTGTGAGTGAAGGACTCAGTAAAGGCAATATTTGGTAGAATCTTGAGGGTGAACTCAAGGAGGTGTGTTAGAGTTACAACAAATTCTGTGATAAAGCTGAAGGTGTTTTTTCTGGAACATAGGACTCTCAGTCTGGGATACTGCAAGCAAAGGGGTAAGCGGTCCTCAGCAAACTAGCTCAAAAGGGGTGAGCAAATAAAATAGCATCAGATGCTACATGTCGTAGATTACCCTGATAATGGGGCCTAAGTTAGCACAATTTAGTAGGAGAGTAAATGTTAAACATTAAAACTACAGATCCAGCCATTCAAAATGGATTATGCATTAAATATTTTATGCATTAAAGTCTTTAAGGAAGATATTACTAAAAGTTCTAATAATGAATTACTTTGGACAGGCTCTAAGCTAAAAGTATTACCATGGTCCACTTTCTTTGTAATAGTCTGCATCAGTTTAACTGTTGCGACACGAAAATACTTTATTTTTTCATTGACAAAAAGTAACACCACTCTCTCTTGTTTAAACTGATTTTTTTGTTGCTGTACGGACTATTAAACCAGAGGAAAAGAGCGCCTCTTTCTTCGAAGCATGTCATTGATCTGATCACGTATTCATTTCCAATCATACAAAGTGTGTTTTGAGAATCTCTGATTCACCATGGCTATAATGTTTTCCCAGAGATTGCTTATAAACTATATTAATTTAGGAACATAAACATATTATGTAAACTGTATATGGCTGGTATTAGTAGTTTAAATAAAAAATACACACCAGGTCAGACAGGCAGAGGGAAGGGGGAGGGGTGAAACTGTTTCCTGTCCTGGATAAAGTGGTCTTACCTTTGTGAGAAATATGGAGCTGCGTTACATAGGGTACTGTAGCTGGAATATACTAGTAAATAAAAGTTAATTCCAAGCTGGAAAGAAAAGAGACAACATATATCCTCTATACATTTTCAGTTTACAAGCCCTCCAAGGTCATTTATTATGAATAATATCTTCCATATCGCATTAAAATTGGAAAACTTTTCACAGATGTAAATCCACCTATTTTCTAACCAAGGACAGGTCGTCCAGGACAGGTAACAGTTTCACCTTTCCCCCTTTCTTCTGCCTGTCTGACCTTTTCCCAGTTTAACCATTCTGTGCTCGAATCACAGTGGGTGATAGAGAGTAGGAAGAGACAGAAAAAAATAAACCCCGTTTTTTTATAATCAGAAGGCTTCAACTAATGCATAAAAAATATAGCATAATGCCTTCTCATGTTATGAAGTTACTTGCACCTGGGATCCGCTTTATTCAAACAAAGGATTCTAAAAATGCAATCTGGTAATAGATATTGTTTAAATAAAAGCTGTGAAATGTTTAACAAATCGTTGTCTTAAAATCTGTAGGTTGCAACCTGTGTCAGTCATGTTTTTATTTCATTATTAATTTCACTTAACATTGAATATGAAAAACATAAAAAAGTTAATATATTTTACATAATATTTACAATTTTATTCTTTTAAAAGTCTTTGTTACAAGAAAAACTTGTCCCCGAACTGGGTATTGAACTCCGATCGCCTACATAAAACAAACAGCTTAAAAATGTTTCTAAAATAACATTAAAATAACATGTGTCAAATTAAAAATAAAACATGTTTACAAAGAAAGTGGATTACAGAAATACTACCAGCTATATAAATACATATATTTACATTAAAAAATTCCATATTATATTCAAACTACAGGATGGAAAAATGAGTGTTAAGAAAAAATAGGACATTTGATTGCTGGTTACCTTATATTTATTTTTTAAAATGAAATAAAAATAAGATACAATGACGTGTTCCTGCCTAACTCAAACAATGCATGACTTTAAAAGGTGTAAAAAATGGTTCAGATAGCAGAAAGTCACCTTGCTCTTAAAGCAGCTGTTAAACATAGTTTTTGATAACAAAACACAACTATTCCTTCCCCCCTGTATTCTCATGTACAAGTATAATAGGTGAACCTTCCAATGAAACACAGGTTTCTTTTGCCCAAGACTGGCAGGAAACAGTCGAAACTCGCCACATCCAGATTGTTAACTGGATCAACCATTTTGACATGTTCCTTTTAACTACATTGCTGTCAATATTGTAGCAATAGACAAAATGAAACGTTTGGAGTTTGTAATGTAGGCCGCTCTGAACTAGTTAAACTTTGATGCAGGACATATAAATGTATTTCCCACAAACTATACTGTAGTGACAGTACAGTAGCAGTTTGAAATTATTTGTTGTTATTAATCAATCACTTAGCTTCAAACATGTTGTGATATTTAGAAATACAAAAAATGTCAATATAGTGTCTATAATATTTGCTATTTTAGTTTTTAAATGAAATCACATGGTGACAGCTGGGTTCAAACCCCCAACCTCCAGCATGCAAGGCTGAAGCTATGACATCACACATGTAATCACAGGGGAATGAGTTAAACTGATGCAGACAATTACAAAGAAAGTGTACTACTGTGATAATTTGGGCTACTGTATATGAATATAATTATATTGTAATTAATTTGTTTAGATATGCGATTCCATATTATAATCCCTATTGCGTTTTTACTGCGATAACGAGCGCAAATATTAATAGAAAGGGTTAAAACATTATGACTTTTTCTGAAGTATATAAACGTAATAAAGAAGGAGCACGTAAAAACTTTTCCAAAATAATCACAGTATGTAACCGAATGAAAGACTTTGATGCTTAAAATTTTTAGGAAGATGGTGGAATACTGGTGTGTATTTTTTATTTAAACTACTTATATCTACCATATGCAGTTTACATTGTTTATGTATGTTTATATATGTTTATGTTCCTAAATTATTATAGTTTATGACCTTCAGATGTGTTATTCTCCTCTTCTTTTTATGCTCAGCTACTAAAATTTCCCTTTAGTTGTAAAATTCCATATAAAAATTCAATATTACGCGGATTAAAACATGCACAGTAAAGAGATTAAATGATTAAATTGTTTCACTAACAACCAATGCACCACAAGTGCCCCTGTCAGTCACTTTAGCCAGCTCATCACATACTGCGGTACAACGAGGCAAACTGTGGGTCATTTCGCATGGTACGGGGTTGTACTGTACATTTTGAATGGCTGCATCTGGATAGACAAAAACATTATTGGATCAAGTCCTTTATTGATGGCTGCACTGTGGTGTATAAGAACAAAGTAAAGGTTTATTACATGCTGAAAAGAGAAGAAAAGAAGCACAACATTTTGGCTGTGAAGCCTTTGTCAGGTGTGAGAAAGAGAAGAAAATCAGCAGCTGATAAAGTATGGTAGAACAAAAGGAGGAGGTGGGAGCAGGATGCAGTAAAGTCAAGAAAGATGAAGAAAGATATGAAGTCAGAACCTGCAAATCAGTCTGTTGTTTAGAGAAAGGGGAAGGTGTGAACCTAGTTTCAGGATAATTTTTGGTTTCCAATGTCCTTCTGCAAGAGGAGTTCTGAAAACCCTCTTTGAGAACACAGATGCAGAGATCAGTATGATCCTGGCTGTTTGAGATGAAATGGTAAACTATAATAGGGTTGGAGAGATCTTTGATCCTCACAGTCCTGACATGTTCCCTGAAACGATCTCCCAGTCTCCTTCCTGTTTCACCAATGTAAATAGCTGGGCATTGTCTGCAAGAGATACTGTAAATATGGTTGCTGGAAGTACAATTTGTCATCTCAATGATCCACAATTGTCCAGAGGGGCTTTGAATATGTGTGGTATTGGATATATATTTACAGGTGATGCAGCAAGTTCTGTTGCAGGGGAAAGCACCTGGTGTTGGTTGATTTTTGAGGGTGGTCAAAGAAGCTGTGAACAAGAAAGTTACACAGATTAGGGGTTGGCGATATGAAATGATGGGGCGGTCAGAAAAAAGGGTACCAGTGGAGGGATCATCCTGTAAGATGGGGAAGTTGTCATTAATGGTCCTGGGGATAGAAAAGGTGGTAGGGAAGCACCGATGGAATGAGGTTGTGAGGCTGGGAGTTCCTAAATGAGTTGATGATCCTTGGGCTGTTTTTGGCTCAGGAGTGGGCCCTGTCAATAAAAGGGGTTGTGTATCCTCTGTTGATGAAAAAAGAGTGCATTTTGAGGTTTTGGAAATCCATGTCATCACTGTTGTTGGAGCCTGAGGAACTGTGAAAAAGGGAGAGCATTTTTAGTATATGTGGGGTGAAATGATATGTAGAGATTATAACTGACTAAATCTGTGGGTTTGTAATAGATAGAAGTAGAGAGTCATGGGTGGTTAATGGATAGGTTTATGTCTAGAAATGGAAGAGTAATAATAATTACTTAAATTTATATAGCACTTTTCTGGACACTCCACTCAAAGTGCTTTACAGGTAATAAACCTCCACCACCACCAATGTGCAGCATCCACCTGGATGATACAACAGCAGCCATAATGTGCCAGAATGCTCACCACACATCAGCTATCAGTGGGGAGGAGAGCAGTGTAATGATGCCAATTCATAGAGTAGTGGAAGATATATAAATTGTATACTTGGAGGATGGGTGGAAGTTGGTGAAGTGATGCAGGAAATCCTCTAGCTTGTCATTAGAGCATGTGGCAGCACCGATGCTGTCATCGATGTATTGGCTGTAGAGGTCAGGGACAAAGCCAGTGTAGGAAGTAAAGAAGCATTCTTCTACACAGCCGACAAAAATATCAGCATAGCTGGGTCCCATACTAGTGCCTGGGACCCAGCTGATAAAAAATGTTACTGAATGAGAAAGCATTCAGTGTGAGGACCAATTCCCCAAGACGTACAAGAGTGTGGATGAGTGGATCAAACACTGTGCATTTGTCTAGTGTGTGCTTGAGGGCTTTAAGACCATCATTGTGGGGAATGAAGGTGATAGATAGATAGGATTTTATTGTCCCCTAAGGGAATTTTTTTATGGATACCCAGCACTTCTGTACATTTAAATAGAATGTAAAAGAAAAAAAAGAAGAGAAGAAAAACATTGCACATTATACTATTACAAAATAAATAAGAAAAACATTGCACATGTACAGTATAACACATAACAACATGTAACATTTATAACACATCACAAAACATACTGCACTTAAGTGGTTTGTAAGAGTCAAAATTATGTTTATTCTTGACATTTGCATTGACAGCTTTAATGGATAGTGGAACAATCAGGTATGTTTGTATCTTTTTGACTTACATTGGGGAACCCTAAAACATTTGGCAGAAGGAAGAAGTTGATATTCAGAGTTGAGGATACAGGAAGGATCTGATATAATGTTTCCTGCCTGTTTGATTATGGATTTTTCAAAGATTGTCTGCAGGGAGGGTTGCTGTTTCAATCCCATGACCTTCAAAGCTGTCTTGATGAGATGGGTAATTTGTGATTTAAAATGAACTGATAGATTACCAAACCACACTGAAATACCATATCTGATAATGCTCTCGATTACAGCATGGTAAAAGAGTAGCATTACTTCCTGTCGAACTCCAAACACTCTTAGTCTTTGCAGGAAATATAAGCACTGCTGAACTTTGGAGCAAACACTCTCAACATGAGTAGACCAGCACGGGTTACGGTCTATGTGTACACCTAAGTACTTATATGAATCAACCTGAGTGATAAGTTTGTTGTGGAAGTTACCCCCTGGTACTCATTTGGAAAGCAAGCTCAGTAGGAATTAGAGCAAGTGACATTGCTTGCCCCTACCTGCAATTGAACCTGGGACCTTCCAGTCAGGTGGAAGACGTCCTTACCGCCTGAGCTACCATTGCTCAGATATATAAAAAAGAGTTTGTTATTATAATGCTAGCTTGTGAACATGATGTTCCTCTTTCACGTTTATATCTACAAACAGAAAATCTACATTTAGCTGAAAATAAAAAAAATAGTATAATGTAACACACACCAAATATACACACTGTACATGGTTGTGGTAGGTAAATATAAAATAGTACACAACAGTATTCTACAGATGCAGCCATTCAAAATGCATGGTACAAACCCATACTGCGGGCAACTACTGACGAGCCACCGCGCCGTACCGCGGTATGTGATTGGCTGGCAAAAATGACCGACAGGGGCACTCGTGGTGCATTGGTAGTGAAAAGATTTAATCATTTAATCTCTTTACTGTGCACATTTTAATCCACTTAGTATTGAATATTTATATGAAATTTTACCACTAAAGGGAAATTTTAGTAGCTGAGCATAAAAAGAAAATGAGCATAACGCATCTGAAGGTCATAAACTATATTAATTTAGGAATTTAAAAACATATTACTGTATGTTAACTGTACTGTATATGGCTGGTCTTGGTAGTTTAAAGAAAAAATACACACCAGTCTTCCATTTCTCCCTAAACATTTTAAGCATAAAAGTTTTATGAAACGGTACCCAAATATGTGATTGCTGTATAGAATGAATTTTAATTTTAAAAAATATATATTTAATGCGAAAATTAAGCTGTTTACGTTCCTCTGCCTGAGAATATAGTCACTTGTTGCTACGCAACGCAGAAACACAGCCACTAACTAGCAAAGAGAGGACATTAACTAGACAATATGATAAAGGAATAAATGATTTTTTTGTTTCTTTCTTTTGCACATTTATTTGAACATTTCCATCGATCGTACAAGCACTTGGAAACTGTCCAAATCCTTAGTTCATCAGGCATTTTCTTTTACGCTCCGGGCATGCTCCCGGTCTGGCACCGGTCTGTGTCTTCTAGGATATAACGCTGGCGATTTGTTGTTAAAATTGGGTTTCCAATAACGCCACAGCAAACTCTTGTTTTTATGTCCACTATAACAGACAATCACCCTTGCTTTTAACTGAGAGTTTCATAATTTCCTAAAATAATAATGATTTAAACTTCTTCTTCTTCTTCTTCTTCTTTTTCACAGCCTTAGTCCCAGACTGTCCTGGGGTCAGCTGCTTTGGTTGCTCTTCTCCATTTGTCTCTGTCGAGCACATCTTCCTCACTCACTTCACATACCTCCATATCTTTTCTCACACAATCTATCCATCTCTTTCTAGGCCTGCCTCTTCCTCTGTTACCTTCCACCTCAAATTCCATTACCCTCTTTGTTACTTCCTCAACGTCCCTCCTCATGATATGTCCATACCACCGTAACCTCGCCTCTCGCATCTTCTCAACCACATCCACCACCCTACATCGTCTAATAATGATTTAAACTATGCGACAGAATTCTGGGGTGTCCCTATACCAGAGATTATGGTAAGCTTTCAGAATGGTGATTGGCTGACACCATCTGAAACCCCTCTGATTGGGGAAAAAAGACCTGCTGATCTGTTCTACATACCAGGAAGACAACAGAATATGTTGTTTCTATTTGAAACTTGTATTTTAAAAGTTTAATTAAGAAGTAAAAACCTTACAGCATACACAGATTTTTAAATCACCCGTGTTTCGCGCATAAAAGGTGGTTATTAACTATCAAAACCTGTTTTATTTATTTTATTTTTATTTTTATTAGGATTTCCCGTCACCCCCATTCCCATTTAAATCACAAACCCGTGTTTAATTAAATGTCTTTTAACATAAATCGTTATCTTTGTCTTCTACATAATAATGTTCACCTCTCTGGCCAGCAAATTAATAATAAACTTCATTTTATATAGCGCCTTTAAAGGTGGCTTCTCAAAGTGCTTTACAGGATAAAAACAACAACAACAATACTGTTAGGCTGGGAAAACGATTTTTAAAGAAATAAAAAATGAGAAACTGTGTAATGATGTGTTCCGGCATAGAGATTGCACAACTTTAAAACCTATAAAAACAGATTTTGAGAGTTAATAACCACTTTTTATGCGCGAAAAATGGGTGATCTTTTGCAGCTGACATTTCACTGTTTTAAATGAATAAGAAATTAGATTTCTCATAAATCTAATCACTTATTCTACATAAACACAGTGTAATTACTCTCTGAAATATTCTTTTTCTTGTTCGTTTTGGAGACCTTGACCGAAACTGATTTGAGATGTCAGAACGGATTTATTTTCTGTGTATTTCTGTTTGTGCATTTCCTACATTGCTTTGTTTGTGGAGTTTTTAACTTTATATTTAGGCTCATATTTCAACTATAAATCGTACAATAATTACTAGCAGTAAATACTGATGTTTTGCTCCCTCTTACCACAAAAATATATATGTATTGTAGCTGGGATGAACGTTTTTTCGAACGTGTCTCTACCTACCGCGACTCGGACACGGAACGGTTAAAGATGGTGACAAGTCAGGCACCCAGAGGTGGGGGTGGCGTTTTTCTGCCTACATAACTAAAGTGCCAAATAGGAGTGGCTTAAGTGACATACACAGTCGTGTAACTGATAGTTTGAGGTAGCCTATCGTGTACATTTCGCTTTGTTGCTGATAGGTTAAGCTTTCTAAACTCAGCCCCAAAGTCATGTGAATGATTTATCGCCCTGTTTCATTGGTTAAATGCAATGATCATGAGCACCACCATGGTAAATGGGATGTGTAGTTTTTAATTCAGTTTGAATTATAACTGTACGTACTGTCTTCGTATTTGGCCAGGGCTTTAAAGAAAGGGCGCGCCAAAAGTTTTCGGTGCCGTCATCTGCGCTTTAAAGGTACCCCCGTCTCGGAAGAATTTGACCTCAGAACGTTTACCCAGCTTTATATTGTATTTCATTGCACTTTGACAGATTGTCTTTTAATCAATTGTTGTCAGAATATCCCCACCTCCAAACAAGAACAAAATTGCAACAATTTTATTAACTGGCTGTTTGAGTAACTTAAAGTATATATTTAAAGTAATAATTTAACAATATATATAAATATTTTAAGATATGTCAATGTTGTGAATGTCTGTAGATTTTATCTTATTTTTAGTTTTTGTTTAGTTTCACATTAATTTTTTAAAATACTTTTTTCACAATCTGGCAATGCCATGCAGAATTCGCATTTGCTGCAGCCAAATATCCTTGCAGATCAGAAAATCAAGGAACAAAACAATTATCGCGCCCAGCTCCTCAATGAAATTGCTTTAATTTGCTAATGCTTTGGTGTAACAGTCCGGGTGTGGCAAGCTTGTAATGTCTCCCAACTTCAGCGAAAGGAACCCGTCTTTCATTGGAAGAAAATGAACATATTCCACCTGTACATAAGAATATAATGCTGGTGCTTTGACGTGGTGGGGTGCTGTACCAGCTGTCAAAAAAAAGTTTTTTTTTTTTAAAAAGTCAATTGAGTGTCCATAATATTGCTATTTTGCTATTGCTAATTGCTATTGCTACTGAGTCTCTGTGTCTACAGTACATTGTTTGTAAACAAACCAGTTTCACAAGTATTTTCAACCCCTAGCCACTGTTTCATCAGTTGATATCCTGCAAAGCGCTTTGAGAAGCATACTGTCCAGCTTGTCAGGTGCATTCTCTTGTAAAATAATAGGTAGAGCTTTGGGGTTATTAGTGCTCCACTTACAGCAACCAAATGTAAATACATTTTGTCTCCAAATCCACCACCACTTGTATGAATCATAACCCTGGCAAACGATACAAATTCTGCTGCAATGGTTGTGTGCAGTGTAGTGGTTTGATGGGTTTACTGAGACAATTATTAATTGTAGCAGTAATCACGAGGTTGTTCGTTGGGGCTTTTAGAAAATCAATCGTCAGAACAACTAACAACGCACACACACGGGTTCAATACACGGGATACATTTATTAATATAACTGTGCACCAAACATATACTAGTCTGCCTGGATACGAGCGGCAGACCTTACGGTGAGGGTTATCAATATACAAGGTATATAATCTCGAAGAGATGCAAACACAAAGAGATACACAACAGAGAATATATGTCAATATATATCGTTCGGTTACCAAATCGCTAATCAGTGTTATTACCCACTGTTACTCTAAACTCGAAAGTAAATACATTACTCATGAATTAAATTGATAACAACTTGTGTTGAGGTACAATTGAATTCTCGAGACGCAATGTAGAACATGGGGTTTACTTATCCACTGTGTATGGATTTGGAATTCCCGGCACGAACACCAAACCAGCTGACAGGCTCTGTTGCAGCCTCTGTTCCAGCGGTTGTCCAATGGGCGTTGTGTCGGCGTCCTCTGGCTACCGGCCAACCAGTCGAGGTGCAGCTCGGAGTAGGACGGGCGGAGGAATCTAACTGCGGCGCGCAGGGCAGTCGTTGCTCCGAGGGGATCTACCAGCAGTCCGGCTGGCTAGTAGAAAGTCTCTATGCACAGAGTGTGACCGTGAGTCCTCACAAGTCACTCTTTTGCCTGGGAAGAAGCTGGTTCGTTCCCGGTCCAGCGCTGCTTCTGAATAAGCTATTCAGGTTGTCGACGAGGGTCCAACTGTAGGCCTGCGTTGATCAAGCGGAGCATTCACGTTGGTAGAATTCTGAGTACGTACAGGATCCTCGGCCTCGAACAAAGTCCAAGTCCTTTTGCAGACAACAGCAGTTGTCACGTGATTGTCTCTGAGGATGCGCGAAAATGGCCGAGGAGAGCCCCGATCTGAGCTTGCGCTCCCTTTTTGATCAAGACCCAGATGTGTGCTGATTGGTTGAGAGTTTGGCGGGCATTGGAGACCCACGTGGTATTACCACGCCCTGCCAGTCCCTGATTGGTTGGTCAAGGTGAGATATAAGTCACTTACTCTTGACACTTAGGAATGCAGTCCAGATGTCCATTCGGCACTCCCTAGACTGATAGGCGCCAATGGATGACCATTGATCATGATAGCCAGGCTTAGCTAATTGCATCCCCGTCTGGGAGCTTGTTTCTTATCAAAAGAAAACATCTTAAATCAGCCTGCATGAATTCTTTCTCTGTGGCTGCACCACAGAGATGGAGGGTGAGATGGGATGTCCTTTAGGAGCATACCAACGCTTAATTCTGTCTTATTAACAATCATTGCCGCTACAGCAGGAATTATTCAGTATGGCATCTCCATGTTCAAGTAAACACTGCTCTGTGTGCAAATGCAAATGCATTTAAAAAAAGTTTTTTTTTAGAAAGCCACCTTTAGAGGCACTATATAAAATAAAGTTTATTATTATTACTAATATTGATAATATTCTTCCTCCCAGGAATTGTAAAATTGTTGTTGTTATTGTTGTTATCCTGTGAAGGGCTTTGAGAAGCATACTGTCCAGCATATTGTATTTCATTGCACTTTGACAGATCGTCTTATAATCACTTCTTGTTAGAATATCCCCCAAGAGGATATTCCCCCCAAGAGGATATAGAGGATATCCCCCAAGAGGTATCCAGGTAACAGAGAAACGGGTGTACAGTCTGGGGAGATCGCCCGTTTTCCATGTAAATAGTTCCCTGGTATCACACCCCGTGGTGTTTCTTTCTCTCTCTCTCTCGGGTCTGCGCTCTTGGCGGGCTTGTCTTGTGTCTCTCTCTCATTTGGGCGCGGGAGTGCTGCTGGCAGGTGGTGACAGAGAAGAAATAAAGTGCAGTTTTTAACTCCACCAGTCTGAATCTCTGTGTTCGTCCTCAACTAACCCAAATTCATTACATTGGTGTCAGAAGCTGGAGGATGGACAGTGAATGGCCGATGATGTCGGACTCAGAGAAGCGCCGGTTCACCCAGCAGCCGAGTGACCCCCTAAAGCACCTTTTGGGGGCGAGCAGCAGCCGCCAGGGGCCGGGACGACCCTTCAGCACTGCCAGTGGCCACAGCCCTTATCAGGGCTACCCAACGGTGACATACTCAGCGGAAGGGGGCCCTGTACTGTGTCGCCTCAGGCCGTGTGCCAGGAAGAAGACACCAGAACAGCGGGGTCCAGCCCCCCACCCCTGCTCCAGCCTGCGCCGGTAAGACCGAGCCGTTATAATGGGGAGGTCCAATGGCAAATGTTTGAGGCACAGTTCCAGATGGCGGACTGGGCAAACGGCTGGTCTCAGGTGGAGATGGCGGGCCACCTCGCTGTGGTCCTGGTGGGGAAGGCCTGCCAGGCATTGCTGGATGTACACGGGGACCAGCAGTACAACTATGCGGCGTTGGCGTCAGCCCTCCAGAGGCGTTTTGTCAGGAGAGGGGAGGCGCCGGGACTGTTGCAGGCAAGGTTGGCCCAACACTGCTGCCTAGCGGGATAGCCACTGGGTCCAGTCGCCGCAGACATGGCCTACTTAGCCCGCCAGGGTTACCCTACTCTCCCGGAGGAGGCCCACTGGGAGATAGCACTCCAAGCGTTCCTCCGGCCCTGGCGCCGACTGAGGTGCAGCGCCACTTGATGCTGGCTGCGCCGGTCCCCTTGGAGCAAGCCCTGGCTATGGCTGAGCAGGCTGATGCCGTATTCGAGGATACCAGTGGGCACCAATGGAGGGGTACCGGATCAACCATCACCCTGCTGCGGCCTGGTGTCCTGCTGGGCACTGAGGCAGCCGGACCCGCAGGGCGCTCACCGTGTACTTTGGGGCTGCGAAGGTGAAACACCCCTTCTACTTTCCCCCAGTCTACTTTGCAGACGCCCGCCGCTGCTGCCTCCGCTTCCCGCTCCGGTCAACCCACCCACCCCAGACACCTCCCGCCCTGCCCACCTCGAAACTGATTCGTTCCCCCTGCCACACCAACTCTCAAGGTTGCCCAAGTCAAGGCAACCACCCACCTGCTGCAACCAGTCCAACCCCAGAATACAGTCATTGCAGACTGGGGCGAGGTAGAAGGGGTGTTTCACCCTCACAGCCTCAAAGTGCACGATGAGCGCCCTGGGGGTCCGGCTGCCTTGGTGCCCAGCAGGACACCAGGCCGCAGCAGGGTGATGGTCGAACCGGTGTCGACGAGTGCCTGGCAGGGCCTGCCCTCAGTGAGGCAGGGAAGGAATAATAATAATAATAATAATAATAATTGCTTACACTTATATAGCACTTTTCTGGACACTCCATTCAAAGCGCTTTACAAGTAATGGGGACTCCCCTCCACCACCACCAATGTGCAGCATCCACCTGGATGATGCGACGGCAGCCATAGTGCGCCAGAACGCTCACCACACATCAGCTATCAGTGGGGAGGAGAGCAGAGTAATGAAGCCAATTCACAGAGGGGGATTGTTAGGAGGCCATGATTGATAACAGCCGATGGGGAAATTTGGCCAGGATGCCGGGGTTACACCCCTACTCTTTTCGAGAAACACCCTGGGATTTTTAATGACCACAGAGAGTCAGGACCTCGGTTTTACGTCTCATCCGAAGGACGGCGCCTGTTTACAGTATAGTGTCCCCGTCACTACACTGGGGCATTAGGACCCACATGAGCCGCAGGGTGAGCGCCCCCTGCTGGCCCCACTAACGCCTCTTCCAGCAGCAACCTTAGTTTTTCCCAGGAGGTCTCCCATCCAGGTACTGACCAGGCTCACACCTGCTTAGCTTCAGTGGGTTGCCAGTTGTGAGTTGCAGGGTGATATGTTGCAGGGTGAATAAGCCCTGGATGTGGCCAACTGTTCCCACAGCAGGCGGGGTGAAGCACTCCTTCTGGCTTTCCGGAGCGGGAAAGCATAGCTCAAGGGCGGCCTTCACCCTTTTAGGCCGCCCCGCTCCCGTTTCCCGACGGCCTCCGGATTCCCCGGGGCTGGGGGAACTGGCGCTTCTCTGAGTCCAACATCATCGGCCGTTCACTGTCCATCCTCCCACTCCTGACACCAATGTAATGAATTTGGGTTCGTTGAGGACTGCGCTTTATTTCTTCTATGTCACCACCCACCAGCAGCACTCCCGCGCCCAGATGACAGAGAGACACAAGACAAGCCCGCCAAGAGCGCGGGCCCGAGAGAGAGAGAGAGAGAGAAAGACCAAGGGGTGCGGAACCAGGGAACTATTTACATGGAAAACGGGCGATCTCCCCAGACTGTACGCACATTTCACTGTTACCTGGATACCTCTTGGGGGATATCCTCTATATCCTCTTGGGGGGAATATCCTCTTGGGGGATATTCTAACAACAAGTGATTATAAGACGATCTGTCAAAGTGCAATGAAATACAATATGCTGGACAGAATGCGTCTCACAACGCTTTACAGGATAACAACAATAACAACAACAATTTTACAAGTCCTGAAAGAATATCATCAATATTAATAATAATAAACTTTATTTTATATAGCCCCTCATAGCTTCTCAAAGCGCTTTACAGGATAACAACTGATGAAACAACAGTGGCTGTGGGTTGAAAATACCTGTGAAACCGGTTTGTTCACAAACAATGTACTGTAGACACAGAGTCTCAGTAGCAATAGCAATTAGCAATAGCAAAATAGCAATATTATGGACACTCAATTGACTTTTTTTTAAAAAAAAGTTTTTTTTGTACAGCTTGACACAAGTTTATCAGTGAAAAGACCATAGGCATTCTTCCGCCCCCCTATATTCTCAGAGTAGAGTAAAATGTATTATTAGCATTATTAGTGCTAAATTTCATATTATTGATTACTAATAGTTTATGCTAACACCTAGCTTTCTTAATGCGAGAAGTACTACTGTAAGTAAGTACTGTACAGTAAGTACTTACTGTACTTACTGTACTGTACTTAAGTACTACTACTGTAAGCAAAAAAAGGTTTTTTTTTGGGGGGGTGTCTTTCGCTGGAAGACTTGCCCCCTTCTACTTTGAAAATACCTGTGAAACCAATTTAATTTGTCACAGCCAGCACTCCTGCAGAGAGTGATGAAAACTGCGCAGCGCCAGCCGAATGCACATTAATATGTTGGGATTTTCGGCTCAGGTGGATTTGCGCCCTACAGTTCAACCTGCGGTATTGCTGTGTACTGTACATACAGTACGAACATGTGTTATTTTGAAATATTAAAAATGTCAATATACTGTAGGAGAAATTGAGTATTGGTGTGTATTTTTTCTTTGAAATACCAATAACAGCAACATACAGTTTACATAATATGTTTATGTTCCTAAATTAATATCGTTTATGACCTTTATGACCTTCGTTATACTCCTCTGCGTTTTATGCTTAGCTACTAAAATTTCCCTTTAGTTGTAAAATTCAATTTAAATATTCAATACTAAGCGGATTAAAATGTGCACAGTTAAGAGAGTAAATGATTAAATCTTTTCACTCCCGACCAATACACCACATTATCTTCCGTGTCGCATTAACATTGGAATGTTTTTTTTACAAGTGTCAAAAGAAGCGATACGCAACCTGTCTCTTCTTCAGTTTACAGAGAAATTCCGCCCAGAGCCTCACAACATTGTCCAATAATATTCTTTGTGTGTCTAATATTTAGTTAAGCAGGTGTAGTGGTTTTGATGGGTTTACTGAGACAATTATTAATTGTAGCAGTAATCACGAGGTTGTTCGTCGGGGCTTTTAGAAAATCAATCGTCAGAACAACTAACAACGCACACACACGGGTTCAATACACGGGATACATTTATTAATATAACTGTGCAACAAACATATACTAGTCTGCCTGGATACGAGCGGCAGACCTTACGGTGAGGGTTATCAATATACAAGGTATATAATCTCGAAGAGATGCAAACACAAAGAGATACACAACAGAGAATATATGTCAATATATATCGTTCGGTTACCAAATCGCTAATCAGTGTTATTACCCACTGTTACTCTAAACTCGGAAGTAAATACATTACTCATGAATTAAATTGATAACAACTTGTGTTGAGGTACAATTGAATTCTCGAGACGCAATGTAGAACATGGGGTTTACTTATCCACTGTGTTTGGATTTGGAGTTTCCCGGCATGAACACCAAACCAGCTGACAGGCTCTGTTGCAGCCTCTGTTGCAGCGGTTGTCCAATGGGCATTGTGACGGCGTCCTCTGGCTACCGGCCAACCAGTCGAGGTGCAGCTCGGAGTAGGACGGGCGGAGGAATCTGACTGCGGCGCGCAGGGCAGTCGTTGCTCCGAGGGGATCTACCAGCAGTCCGGCTGGCTAGTAGAAAGTCTCTATGCACAGAGTGTGACCGCGAGTCCTCACAAGTCACTCTTTTGCCTGGGAAGAAACTGGTTCGTTCCCGGTCCAGCGCTGCTTCTGAATAAGCTATTCAGGTTGTCGACGAGGGTCCAACTGTAGGCTGCCGTTGATCAAGCGGAGCATTCACGTTGGTAGAATTCTGAGTACGTACGGGTTCCTCGGCCTCGCGCTTAGAACAAAGTCCAAGTCCTTTTGCAGACAACAGCAGTTGTCAGGTGATTGTCTCTGAGGATGCGCGAAAATGGCCAAGGAGAGCCCAGAACTGAGCTTGCGCTCCCTTTTTGATCAAGACCCAGATGTGTGCTGATTGGTTGAGAGTTTGGCGGGCATTGTAGACCCATGTGGTATTACCACGCCCTGCCAGTCCCTGATTGGTTGGTCAAGGTGAGATATGAGTCACTTAGTCCTGACACTTAGGAATGCAATCCAGATGTCCATTCGGCACTCCCTAGACAGATAGGCGCCAATGGCTGACCATTGATCATGATAGCCAGGCTTAGCTAAGTGCATCCCCCTTTGGGAGCTGGTTTCTTATCACAAGAAAACATCTTAAATCAGCTTGCATGAATTCTTTCTCTGTGGCTGCACCACAGAGATGGAGGGTGAGATGGGGCCTCTTTTAGGAGCATACCAACGCTTAATTCTGTCTTATTAACAAGCATTGCCGCTACACAGGATTTGAGCTACAGACTATAACAGACCAAAAAACAGAATCCAACTGCGATTCGGTCTTAACAAAACGTGTTTACAAAGAAAGTGAAATACAGTAATACTACCAGCTACATAGATACACAGATTTAGATATTTAGATCCTTAAATTAATATCGTTATTAATTTCTTTAGATACATGATTACATATTATATTCTAGATTATAAAACCGATAATTCTGGTCTTGGAATCTGACTGGCTGACACCCTTCTGAAGCGGTACCATAATCTCTGGTATACGGACACCTCAGAAATTAGACTTTTTATTGTGTGATAAATTTTAAAGACTACTTCTTAGCGTAGATACGAAAGCGTAGATAAAAAAGCTTGGATTCTCATGTATCTGATACACGTATCTTTTAATGCAGTCTTTGTTGTGCTCTTGAGGATCCTTGTGATATTTTGAGCTTTGGTTGAATGATAAGTATCGCAGTTTCAATAATTTTCGTTGTTAGAAATTATGAAACGTTCTGTTAAAAGCAAGGGAGTTTTTATGTTTTTATGTTTTTATAGTAAAAGAAAATGCCTGACAAAGTAGGGATTGGACAGTTTCCAAGTGCTTGTACAAATGTGCTAAAGAAATGAACAAAAAAAGTCATTTATTCCTTTATCATATTGACTAGCTAATGTCCTGTCCTCGTTAGTTAGATCAACGAAATGCTGTGGTGTTTGTCAAAGAAAAAAATAAAAGTATTTTTGTTTTAAATGTCGGTTAGAAAGAATGTGGACCAGCATAATACTTTGAGTTTGCAGCTTGTCCAAAGTCATTCATTATTAATACTATTAGTACTATCTTCGGTAAAGGCTTTGATGCATACAATATTTCTGCATAATTAAAATATTTATGATAAAGGTAGGTTGAGTACTTTTGCCCAACTGAGCAATCTTGCTTTCATAAAATATACCAACTTTTTAATGACTGATGATTAACATTCTGTAATACACAGTTTAAATTTAAAAGCTCAAATGCTGTACATGAGAGGTTAAGCTTTATTGGCTCCTCCTGGCAGTTTTACAAGGTGATTCCGGATACTTTCCGGTGTGACGTCAAATGACGTCATACCGCGTGATACTGTTTTGATGTGACGCCCACAGCTTTATACCGTGAAGTACCCCACACGTTTTGAATGGCTGCAGCTGTACCTTCTTCATAAATATTTAATGCATCAAAGTCTTTAACTTTATGACCTACAGTGGGTTATGGTTTTAACATGCTCATTTTAACATTATAAAGTTTATATACTGTACTTCATAAAAAAGTTATAATGTTTTATCCTTTACTAAGAATACATAGTAAGAACTGGATCTGACTTCATGGGATTTACATGTGTGGAACAGCGGGAGATGAAAGTATTTTGATTATAAAATGAATGAGTCCCTGAGGCATATTTCCAAGTTTCAGAATAAACCTTTGGTGAGTTTGCCCGAGAGAAAAAGGTACCTTTTAAGAAGTCGTGTACTGCGTAAAGTAGGTGAATTTTGAATTGCTTAAAGAATTTAAAATCTGACTATACTGCAGCTATCACGTAATTGAGCAGAAAGTCACCTTGGTTTCACGAGCGGCTCTGTTAAGGTTTGTGTTAACACACTGCATGCTTTTGAATGGATTTTTATCAGCTGTATCACTTTGGTCTGTCTGGGGTGTAAGAGTGTATCCCTTCCTCAGTTTAACATCTGAAATGTCCCCATTAAACCAAGAGACTAAAATCCACTATTGATAAAACATCTGCCTTGCAACATTTCTCAGACTGCTCCAAAATCATGCGCAGAGTAAAATCCTTTAAATCCTCTAAACTGACACAACAATTACCCATAATACAAACTGCAGTACCGTAATTCTTGTAATACAAAGGACCACTACAAACTAAAAATATCAGAGATGCACAAAAAATCACATTCTTCTCTTAAAACCAGAAATCTAAACCAGGAACCACTTGGTTAAATTTGTGAGTGATATTAAATCCCACTTCCCTTACCCCTTCTGCGAGGAGACAATGTGCTAGCTGGCATGAAACAATACCTTTTTTCCAAGTATCCTGAACATGGTCTGGAGGTTCAGTCATTCATCTTATTGCTGAAAGACCAGCTGATCTGCTTCACACCACAGGGAGAAGGGAGAATGTGATTTTTTTTTCTGTGAGAAACACATGTTGCGTTTACAAAATTAAAGTGTTTTAAACATTTAATTAAAAAGTAAAAAAAAAACTTACAGCTTACACGAAGATTCTACCCTGATTATGAGGAAGAACAATCACCCGTTTTTCATGCAAAAAAAGTGTTTTTAACTATCTAAACCAGTTTGTTATGACTTTTAAAGTCATGCGATGTCTTATTTAGGCAAGGACCCATTACTGTTTCTTATTTTTGATTTTTGTTAAAAATTAAAAGACTCAATTGGCCATTGCACCATACAATATTATGTTACATTTCTTTAATGTTGAGACACTTCTGAATGCTTCAGCTGATGCATAAAAATGTAGCATAATGCATTCTCATGCATGTCAATCTCTTGATTTAAATCCAGACTGAAAACATATTACTTCAGCCTAGCCTACTCACATCTTACATAATAGCTCATTGCAACTATGGCCGCTGGTGCTGCTGTACATGCCATTGTGTGTCTCAGTGTTGGCCTTCCAGGTAATACATCTGTTCTGACCAGACTATCCTTTTCTCCTCCTCACATGCCGAGCTGGGCACCATCTGAGTTGGATGCTGCGTCACTGCCATGGATCCAAGAGGGACATCGTGAATACAGCTATCATTTAGAAGGGTTTGCTGGTCTACACAGAACTGAATGGAGTACTGGCACACAGAAGGACATGATGGAAGACTTAATACTCCACATGTAGTACTTTTTTAGAATTGTATAATGTTAGCATGATCAGAGGGGTTGAGCAACCAGTTAACCTTGGAGCCCTAGAGGTTTTTTTTCCTCTCCTCCATTGTCTTGTGGCTTTTTCTTTCTGGACTGTTGTGTCATATACGTATAAAAGCTTTGTTAAGTGCCATGGGGCAACCTTGTTGTGAAAGGCATTTTATAGAAATAAAAATAAATAAAATAAAAAATAAATTATCGCATTATGAACTCGCTTACACCTGGGATCCACTTTATTCAAATGAAGATTTCTCAAAATGCAACCAGGTACTAGATATTATTTAGATAAGAGCTGTGAAAATGTTCACAAATCGTGATCTTCAAAAATGTAATTTGAAGGTTCTGTGTCATTTTTCGCAAAGTTATTGACATCTGAAACATTGTGTCTCATAAATAGGCGTTTTAATAAGAAAACGAAGGTTATGAAAACTGGTGAAAACAAATGACTCTGAAAAATATATATTTTACATTATTATTTTTAATAAATGCATATTGTCAGTAATGATCAGATACATTATTATAGTTTCAGTGGTCTTTTTAATACCACTTTGTTATTATCAATTAAAATTATAATATATCCAGATGAACATGGTCAGAGAGGGCTAGGAGAGAGAAATGAAGAAGGAGGAAGGCTACTAGAAACACTCCAAGCTCTTGAATTGTTTGCAGTGAACACAGGGTTCACGGAGAATTATGAGCAAAAGGTGACATGCAGGAGTGGAGGCCATGATACCCAAATAGACTACATATCAATGAGAAGAATTGATAGAGCGAAAGTCCAAGATGCTAAAGTCCTGCCCTATGAGGCTGTTACCAGACAACACAGGCTACTGGTGATGGACATCACAATACTGAAGGAGTAAAGAATAAAGAAGAGAAAACACCCAGCATGAACAAAAGTGTGGAAACTGAGAGAAAACAAAGTAGATTTCAACAGGTTGGTGAGTAAAATGAAAAAAAAAAACACAGAGGAAACAGAGGAGCCTTCAGTTGAAGAAGAGTGGACTGAGATGAGCCACATCCTAAAAATGAGAGGGAGAACCTAGTGGAGGCAGACGTAGTGTGTGGACCAATCCAAGAAATTTCAGTAAAGGAAGTGACAGAAGCTATCAAAAAGATGAAAGTGGGCAAAGCAACTGGACCATCAGGAATAGCAGCAAAACACTTTAAGAACCTCGATGAAGAGAGGATTCAGTGGCTGATGAGATTGCTAAACAATATTGCAAAGGAAGAGAGAATTCCAGAAGAATGGACAAAAAGCAGTATGGTTACCATCTACAAGGAGAAAGGAGACCCAATGGAGTGTAAAAAAAGAACAGAAGTGTCTTGGGAACTCATCTTTGCTGATGATGTGGCACTAATGGCAGATTCAGAAGTAGAACTACAGGAGAAATGGCAGAGGAGTCTGGAAAAGGGTGGACTGAAAATGAATGCAGAAAAATCTGAAATAATGGTAATGGAGAGAAGAGGAGATACTATGACCAATGTTGAGGAGACAAATGGAGGAAAACTGAAACAGGTTGATGGCTTTAAATACCTTGGATCAAAACTGGTAAAGGGAGGAGAAACACTGGAGGCAGTAAAACAAAGAGTGAAAGATGGATGGAACAAGTGGAGAGAAATAACTGGAATAATCTGTGACAGGAAAATTCTTCGAAAGTTAAAGTGCAAAATGTACAAGACTGTGATCAGACCTGTACTACTATATGGAGCTGAATGCTTGGCAGTTGGAAAGAGGGAAGAGAACTTGATGAGAAGAACTGAAATGAGGATGTTGAGATGGATTCTGCAGATTTCAATGAAGGATAAGATCAGAAATGAAGAAATCCGTAGATGATGTAGGTGGTGGATGTAGTTGAGAAGATGCGGGAGGCGAGGTTACGGTGGTATGGACATATCATGAGGAGGGACGTTTGTGGAAGTAACAAAGAGGGTAATGGAATTTGAGGTGGAAGGTAACAGGGGAAGAGGCAGGCCTAGAAAGAGATGGATAGATTGTGTGAGAAAAGATATGGAGGTATGTGAAGTGAGTGAGGAAGATGTGCTCGACAGAGACAAGTGGAGAAGAGCAACCAAAGCATCTGACCCCAGGACAGTCTGGGACTAAGACTGTGAAAAAGAAGAAGAAGAAGAAGATATACAATTTTCTTTTAAGGCTTGTTGTAAAGGCTTGTGATAAATTGCCCCACTGAATAACGTGGTTTGAAATTAATTGAATTAAGTGGGGGTTTTTTTCCCCCACTGTTGGCAATATTCACATTTGCTTTTTCATGTTTTTTTCATCATTAATATCGGTTAACATTGAATATGTTGTGATATATAAAACAAACAATAAATAATTGTTATATAATGTCCATAATTACTATTTTCATTTTTTTTAAAGAATGTTTATTTGTTAAAGGAAAACTTGTGCCCTAAGCAGGAATTTAACTCAACAACAACGCCATTATACCAACAAGCTGCTTGGTAGCTTAAGCTACAGATGCAGCCATTCAAAATGGGTGAGGTATTTCGCGGCATACCGCGACACGCCCACCGGGGTATCACGCGGTTCACGTGTGTCACGTGACTAACTATGCGGCGTCGCCTTGTAAAACCGCCAGGGGGAGCTTAACCTCTCATGTACAGCATTTGAGCCTTTAATTTTGAATTGTGTATTACAGCATGTTAATCATCAGTCATTAAAATGTTGGTATATTTTATGAAAGCAAGATTGCTCAGTTGGACAAAAGTACACAACCTACCTTTATCAGAAATATTTATGCATCAAAGCCTTTACTGAAGATATTACTAATAGTATTAATAATGGATGACTTTGGACAAGCTGTATACTCAAAGTATAATTTCTTTAGCACATTTGTACAAGCACTTGGAATCTGTCCAAGCCATACTTTGTCAGGCATTTTGTTTTACTTCAATGGGCATAAAAACTTCCTTGCTTTTAACAGGGCGTTTCATAATTTCTAACTACGAAAATGATTTAAAATGCGACACCTATCATTCAACTAGAGCTTAAAATATCACAAAGATCCTCAAGAGCACAGCAAAGAGTGTATTAAAAGACACTTGTATTTATCAACGCTTTCTTTTCTTATGGAACCACTTCAGAGGGGTGTTCAAGGAATCGGCACTTTAAAGAAAAAAATACACACCAGTATTCCATTTCTCCCTAAACATTGTAAGCTCAACAAGCATACTTTTAGAATTTGATTAAAAGGGAATATAATATGGAATCGCGTATCTCAAGAATTTAATAACGGTATGATTATATCCGTGTACTGCGGCAGGGCTGTGTAGGGCTGTTTCGCCTGCCTGTTCACACGAGCTGTCTTGTAGCCTACTGGTCTAGGTGCGTGACTACCACCTGGCAGGTTGTGTGTTCGAATCCAGCTGGTGCTGGACTTTTCATTTTTATTTATTTATTTTTTAATCGCGTAACATAAACATATTACCATATGCAAACTGTACTGTATACAGTATGTATATGTATATTTAATGTCTTAACTGTGCCCCTTTAAGTATTGAATATTCATATCTAATTTTACCACTGAAGGGAAATCTTAGTTGCTGAGCATAAAAAAATAGGAGCATACTGTAACGCGTGTGAAGGCCATAAACTATATTAATTTTGGAACATAAACATACAGTATATGGCTGGTCTCGGTACTTTAAAGAAAACATACACGAAACATGGTTTCATTATGACCAGAATCAGTCTTGAGATATTTTTAACTTGATTTACAGTATTTGAGAGGTATGTCTTAACACTGATACTACAGTGCTTAAGTACTTCTCACGTATATGTTTCTAGGTTTATATTATGCATTTCATACGGTCAAATTACTTTTGAGCAACTAATAAGAAGCGCGAAACGGTATGCGTTTTAGTTTCGTTTTGTGCTGGGACCCGTAGATTGATTAGAGATATCACCGTGCCCGGCCACCACTGCATCACACAGCTGCCAGCGCACCTCACCGTGCCAGGCCACCACTGCATCACCCACCTGCCAGCGCACCTCACCGTGCCCGGCCACCACTGCATCACACAGCTGCCAGCGCACTTCACCGTGCCAGGCCACAACTGCGCCACACCACACAGCTGTCAGCGCACCTCACCGTGCCAGGCCACCACTGCATCACACAGCTGCCAGCGCACCTCACCGTGCCAGGCCACCACTGCGTCACAACACACAGCTGCCAGTGCACCTCTACATACCCGACCACCACTGCATCACACAGCTGCCAGCGCACCTCACCGTGCCAGGCCACCACTGCGTCACATAGCTGCAAGCGCACCTCACCGTGCCAGGCCACCACTGCATCATACAGCTGCCAGGGCACCTCACCGTGTCAGGCCACCACTGCGTAACACCACATAGCTGCCAGCGCACCTCACCATACCAGGCCATCACTGAGTCAGAGATTAAATAAAACCTCACTCGCACCAAACAAATTTATATTTCTAAATATCACAACATGATCGAATTTAAGTCATTTTAATATCAATGAATAGTCACCTAGGCGTTACAATATAAACATTTATATTGATTTAAATAACGTTTTGATTTAAATCGCAAATGCGGGTTTAAATATGTGTTTTTTGATTCACAATCAGACAAATGCAACATAAATTGATATCTTTGTCTTCTAAATATCTTAATAAACTTTCAGCATAGCTTTCTCCCCGTTTAGATTTATTTTGGGATCAAACGTGCAAAGATTAGATTGTAATCGTTTTTATTTTTTAAATACATTTTATAAAAGTGTAATCTATACTAAAAAGCTGTACACCACCTGCTATAAAGATACATATTGTAATACTTTCGGGTTCGGATAGGACAGACACAAGAACTCAGACTTGCGGAGTTAAAGCAAGTTAAAGCCTTGATTTTATATATCACCTTTAAAAGTGGCATCTCAAAGCAAAGTAAATACCCAACACTGATTGTACCCATCTGTCATGCTAATAAAGCAGCTTGAATTAAATTGAGAGGGGGGGGGGGGTATATTTGCTTTGTGTATAAAGTACATTGTGAATGTTTTCACAGCCTTCACTTTATCGTTTTTATGCCATTTTTTGACCACACACGAATATTCCTATGTCCGTATCTTCGCAAGGGAATCAGTGTGAATTTTAATACTAATTAAATGACCGCGGGCACTTTCCACCCCCTCTACATTCTCAGAGTAGAACAGACTAACCTTCTAATGAAAGACGGTCCACCCCCCACGGACAGGAAAAGTGCCCACAGGCACTTAAACTTAATATGGTCAGTAACAGAAAACAGTAACATGGTCAGAAGGAGCACGTACAAACGTTTTCGAAATAACCACATGTAAGACTCTGATGCTTAAAATGTTTAGGGAGAAAGTGGAATACTGGTGTGTATTTTTTCTTTAAACTACCAATACCAGCCATATACAGTCTGTAACGTAGGGATTTCTATATGTCTTTATTTAGTGGTTACATTAGTGACAAAGGCTAAACTTTTAGCTTCAGTAACGTGTACATATGTCCCCTTTTTATAAAACGACTTGGTTGAAAACTGTTCCAGAGCAACTGTTGTTTCATCAGTGAAAAGTACATCATGAAATGCCTCTCCCTGTTCAATCCACTGGAAAAAAGAAAAGGAGCATAAAGCTTCTGATGGTCATGAACGATATTCGTTTAGGAGCAGCATCAGAGGTATGTTTTTAACTGCACTGCATTGGAGAGAATACCATAGTGTGTTTTTTTTTTTACTCCCTGGCGGAAACTGGCTTCCAGAAGAATCAGTATGGCTCAGAGATTAAATAAAACTTCACAGACATTAACGAAGAGCATAACGCGTGTACTGTATACACTGCAAGTACAACCCCCCTCTCTGCAGGAGTGCTGGCTGTGACGAATTGAACCGGTTTCACGGGTATTTTCAAAGTAGGAGGCGAGATTTCCAGCGAAAGACACCCCCCCCCTCCAAAACCCAGTAAATACAGTACTTACTAGTTAAAGGCTAGGCTCCCGACTACGGCGAAAGGAACCCTTCTTTCATTAGAAGACAATGAACATATTTTAGCCCTGAATGAATTAATAGCAAACATGGTTTACATAAAATACATTTTTCCAAGAAAGTTTAGCCTTTGTCACTAATGAAACCACTAAATAAAGACATAAATATAAAAATCTTAAGATTTTTAAAATACATGACTTTGCTAAAATTTATTTGAAAATAAAAACAATTACAACCGCCAGGGGAGAGAGAGAACAGGGGAGGGATGTTGGTTTTGCATAAGGGGCGGGGCTATGGAAATTAAGTCTGTTTGGGAATGTGTAGTTACATGTTCTGGCTGTTTGTGAATTATCGTTGTTGAGTATGGAGTGTTGAGGTATTGATTTTGTGTAATGCTTTATGTTGAAAATTGAGGTGGATTTTGTTTATGATAAACAGGATAAACTGGGATGGGAGGAAGGTTTGGTTTTGCATAAGGGGCGGGATTATGATAATTGGAGGACTTTGCGAGAGTAAAATGGTTTGATTATTTGATTTTGCATTGTGGTTGTTATCTATGTTTTTGGTTGGTATTATGTTTATATGGTTGTTTTTGTTGGTTGGTTGGTTGTTATTATGGTTATTAATAATACGATCTATAGTTGAAATCTGAGCCTAAATAAAAAGAAAAAGCAAGTGATTAGGTTTATGAGCAATCTAATTACTTATTCGTTTAAAACGCTATATAAAATAAAGTTTATTATTAATTTGCTGGACAGAGCGGTGAACATTATTATGCATAAGACAAAGATAACGATCCTGATCAGTTAAGAAATATGTGTACGCTGTAAGGTTTTTACTTCTTAAACTTTTAAAATACACGTTTTGAATAGAAAGAAATCCTCTTCCTGGTACAGTATGTATATCAAACCAGCACGTCTTTTTTCTCCAATCAGAGGGGTGTCAGATGGTGTCAGCCAATCACCATTCTGAAGCCCTACCATAATCTCTGGTATGGGGAGACCCCAGAATTCTGTCCCATAGTTTAGACAGATGATAGATACTTTTATTGATCCCGTGAGGGAAATAAAGTAAATCATTTTCATTTTGGGAAATTATTAAATGCTCGGTTAAAAGCAAAGGAGATTTGTTATAGTGGACATAAAAACAAGAGTTTGCTGTGGCGTTATTGGAAACACAAATTTAACAAAAAAGCGCTGGCATTATATCCTAGAAGACACAGACCGGGAGAATGCCTGCAGCGTAAAAGAAAATGCCTGATGAACTAGGGATTGGACAGTTTCCAAGTGCTTGTACAATCGATGGAAATGTTCAAATAAATGTGCAAAAGAAATAAACAATATAATCATTTATTTCTTTATCATATTGGGTAGCTAATGTCCTCTCTTTGCTAGTTAGTGGCTGTGTTTCTGCGTTGGGTAGTAACGGGTGACTGTTCTCAGGCGGAAGATGTAAACAGCTTAATGTTCGTGTTGAATAATTTTTTTAAATTAAAATTCATTCTATACAGCAATCGCATATTTGGGTACCGTTTCATAAAACTTTCATGCTTAAAATGTTTAGGGAGAAATGGAAGACTGGTGTGTATTTTTTCTTTAAACTACCAAGACCAGCCATACACAGTACAGTTTACATACATACAGTAATGTTTATGTTCCTAAATTAATATCGTTTATGACCTTCAGATGCGTTATGCTCCTCTTCTTTTTATGCTCAGCTACTAAAATTTCCCTTTAGTGGTAAAATCCATATAAATATTCAAAACTAAGCGGATTAAAATGTGCACAGTAAAGACATTAAATGATTAAATCTTTGCACTACCAACCAATGCACCACGAGTGCCCCTGTCGGTCATTTTGGCCAGCCAATCACTTGCCCTGCGGTGCCCTGCGGTGCCCCGCTGTGGCTTGTGGGTAGGTTACTGTACCGCGGGTTTTTACCGTGCATTTTGAATGGCTGCATCTGTATATCTGAAAAGGACAGGCAAAATGTTTCCAAGTAATCATGATTGAATGAATCAAATTGATGCAGATGTTTACAAAGAAAGTGGACTACGGTAATAGTGCAAGCTATATAAATATATTATATTTAGATTATTAAATTAATATTGTTATTCATTTCTTTAGTTACCCGATTCCATATTGTTATGCTATTCATAATTAATTTAACATTGTTAATAGTGATCAGATCAGTTATTATAGTTTGGTTTCAGTGGTGTTTTTCATATTGCTTTGTTATTCTCAATTATAATCGTAATATATACTATTTCGTTTTAAGACTTGTTGTAAAGGCTTGTTTTGAATTTCCCCATTGGGATGCAGTATTTTGAATTGATTTCGAATGCATTGAAGAAAGAGACGCTTTTCTCCTTTAGTTTAACAATCTATGCAGCAATAAATCAGATTAAACAAGAGAGTGTGACATTATTTTTTGCCAATGAAAATAAAAACAGTATTTTTGTGAAAGTGTTCTCCTTTCAATTGGATTGGATGATTAGCATGAAACAACTCGGGGTTATTGTTATAATTTGTTTATTATTATCAAATCTTTCAACTCGTTCACTTGTGGTTATTTCGGAAACATTTTGACATGTTCCTTTTACTGTGGATTGCTATCCATACTGTTGCAAAAGACATTGAAATGCTCATAGTTTTTTAATCAGGGTGCTGTGACCGAGGTACACTTTGATACAGTACAAATAAGTGTATTTCCCAAAACTTGTACTGTAAGGGGTTTAAAACTATACAACATTGTTCTGTATGCATGTAGCACGTGTTTGTTCAAGTTTTAAAACTACACTATGGAAGAAATAGTATTTAGAAAAAACAGTACACTTGACTGCTGATTACCTTATGTTAAAGCGCGACAAAAAATGACAAGAAAGGGCATGCTACTGAGAATTCCATCCCCATCCCCCAAGCAAAAATGTCTATTCTACATAACAAACACAGTGGGGTGTAACTCTCCTAGCCTTTGTGACAAATACAATGTTTAGTAAAGAAGTATGGAGCTGTGTTACATAAAGTGGCTGCAATGTAATATGTACAAGTTAATTCCAAGCTGAAAAGAAAAGGCTCAACGTGTCTCCTCTTCAGTTTACAGATCATCCAAGGTCATTCATTATTAATCTTATTAATAATATCTTTTGTATCACATTAAAATTGGAACATTTTTACAAGTGTAAATCCACCTATCTATTTTCTAACCACTTTATCCAGGACAAGAAGCAGTCTCAGCTATAATACATTTTTTATGATTTTGACAGACTTCAGAATGTTTTGACTGATACTTAAAAATGTAACATAAAGCGTACTGTGGTGAAAGAGTTATTGAGCACAGCATCTTTCAGAGGAAAACTTGTGCCCTAAGCAGGAATTGAATTTGAGGCACACAACAATGCCATTATACCAACGAGCTGCTTGGTAGCTTAAGCTATATCTGAAAAGGACAGGCAAAATGTTTCCAAGTAATCATGATTGAATGAGTCAAATTGATGCAGATGTTTACAAAGAAAATGGACTACGGTAATAGTGCAAGCTATATAAATATATTATATTTAGAATTTTAAATTAATATTGTTATTAATTTCTTTAAATACAATTCCATATTATATTCCCTATCAAGCAGATTCTAAAAAGTACACATTTTTTACTGCGATAATGAGCGAAATTATTCATTTAAAAAGTTCAAATATTATATTTTTTATAAAGTGCATAAACTTAATATAGTCAGAACGAGCACGCCAAAACTTTTCCAAAATAACCACAGTAAGTGACTGAGTGAAAGACATATTTATTCCTAAATTAATATCATTTATGATGTTCAGAGAAGTTATTTTTATGCTCAGCTACCAAGCTTTCCCTTAAGTTGTAAAATACCATATTAATATTCCATATTTAGAGGATTTAAACATGCACAGAGATTTAATGAAGCAATCATTCCACTAACAACTAATGCACCACAAATACCACCTGTCAATCATTTTGGCCAGCAAATCACGTAATGCGGTAGCCTGTAGATCAATTCCCACGGTACAGGGTTTTACCGCGCATTTTGAATGGCTACATCTGTATGTCAAGCACTTATTTTAGTTTAGTGTTTTCTATGTGCATTTTAGAATTCTCTCATGCAAACTCAACGACTCAATTATTTTTTTAAATAATTTTTAAACCTGTGATGTTATCTTCAGTGACTATTTCTTTGCCATCTTAACTGTATCACAATCCAAATCAAAAATCAAATCAATCAGATCAAAGTTTATTCATCAAATGCACAACAATACAGCATGCAGCAGTAGTTGCTGGCAATGAAATCTCTTTTCCGCGAGCTCACAAAAATCACAAAAATCACAAAAATCACAAAATTGAGGTTATGAAAATAAGGTTACTTAATAATAGATGTAATAGAAATTTAATAAAACTCAATATGAGTAGAGTTGTGTAGTGGCGAGGCTTATTAAAGTACAGGAATTAAGTTTTCTGCTCCCTTGCCAGTCCCTCTCTCCTTCATCTCAGTGGTGCTTGATACAGAGATGCCATTCCATTTGGTTCACAATTAAGGTGTTTTTCTAGCTGATAGAGTGTCCTGATAAGGAACAACTCCCAATTCCTGACATTCTCCGGCAACCTTAATAAATGGTCATCTCTGGCGCCTCAAAGTCTGGGATTCCAAGGGAGAGTCTTATTCAAAGTTGGTTTACACCTCTAAGAGGGTCAGAGGGCATGGTTACTCATCATCAGCCAATCAGGAACTGGTAGGGCAGGGTAACCCTACGTGGGTCTATGATGCACATGAAACTTTCAACCAATGAACAACCGGTAAGTCCCTCCAGGTAAAACAGGCAACATAGAACAGTTCCCAAGCGCAGGACATTCTCGCAGCGCCCCTGCTGGACATTCAGCCTCAGGGCTCCTCCTGAACATCCTCAGACTCAGCCCGGACAACCACTAATGCAACTAATGCACCACAAATACCACCTGTCGATCATTTTGGCCAGCAAATCACGTAATGCGGTAGCCTGTAGATCAATTCCCACTGTACAATTCCCGCAGTACAGAGAATGTCCTGCGCTTGGGAACTGTTCTGCGTTGCCTGTTTTACCTGCAACAGTAGTAATTGAACAGTATTAATTGCAGAAAATTAGTGCTGCAGATGTTTTGTCTGAAAAGGTATGCCCAGTAGAAAATATAGTCCTGGTTGATGTGGTGGTTTACAGATCTGGCCTGAAGGCATTTATGACTTGGAGTTTCAGCTCTATGGCACAAGCAGATTTGTTTCCACTCTAGTTGTTCCAGGTCAACATGGCGATCTTGACATGGGCCCAAATGTCATCAAACATCTACTCCATTACATGAAGAGTAGTAGCCAATTCTGGGATCTTACAACAAGACTTAAAATCCAGTCTCACCCAGATGTTGAAAATATCTTGTCCATGATGACCAGTGCTGAACGGTTGAGGAGAGATGAGTTGCCTGACAAAATTGGCACTATAAAACTGATCCAAGATGTCACACTTTTGCCCAGACATGAGCACCTAGTTTGGGGCAGACTCCTATTTCGTTCCCAGACAGTACTATCATAGTAGAACCTACCACATCCAAGGTTATGCCACGTAATGTAGTGGTAGACCATGTTATCAGTCCTATGTGGGCATGACTATTGTGAATCCATCTGACAAGGCAATCACTTTGAAGCACAATAGCAAGTTGGCTGATGTGTTTCCATGTTTGGCAGTTGAGGATCTAGACATCAGGTTAGAGAAGAGGAACATCCGTTGTAGTGGCAAGGTTTATTAACAATACAGGAATTAAGTTTGCTACTCCCCTGCCAGTCTCTCTCTCTCATCTCAGTGGTGCTGGACACAGACAGGCCATTCCATGTGGTTCAGATTGAATGTGTTTTTCTGTCTGATAGTGTTTCCTGTTAAGGAACAAATCCCAGGGCTGAGATTCTCCAGCCACCCTAATGAATGGTCATCTCTGGAGCCTTTCTGTCCTGGAGATTCCAAGGGAGAGTCGCATCTCAAGGTGTTCACAACCCTAAGGTCAGAGAGCATTGTTACTAATCCTCCACCAGGATCAGCCAATCAGGAACTGGTAGGGCAGGATAACCACATGTGGGTCTCAAATGCTTGCAAAACTTTCAACCAACGAACGACCGTAGTTCCTCCAGATAAAAGAGGCAGCACAGGGCCCAGAAGAGGCCACTCCAGGACATTCTCAAACTCATCTCGGAAAATTAGGTGACGGCCAGTGTGTCCGAGTGCCAGGACTTTATTTTGTTCTAAGAGTCGAGACCAGAGGTAAACAGAGGATCTGCCCAAGGTTAGCCCAGCAGCAAGCCCCGTGAACCACCAGTAAACCACCCTGAATGCTCGCCTGATCAATGAGTGAACTACGGTCGGAACTGTCGACAGCTCAATCTCAGTATTCAGGACAAGCACTACATCGAACCGGTCTTTTTCCCATCTAAAGAGTATGACTTGCTCGGACCCGCACTCTTTTTTCATGTGCACAAACTCTGCTAGTTCAGCCAGGACTAACTAGCCAGGACCCACACCTCCAGCCGCACCAGGACAGCCTGGCACAAGACCAGAGGATGCTGACTGGATGCAGCAACAGCCTGTGTCTGCAGGAGATCTGAATCCACATAAATTGGATGAGTATTCAACATTCTGCATTACAGCTTGATAATTCAATTGCTACCTCAACCCCAGTTGATGTCAATTTAATTCCTCTGTTGTACTTCCTTTTGAGTATCTAATGTAGAAGTTGTAATTGAAGCTCATTAACGAAACTGTATAAATGAATGGTATACTGAATGTATGTGTCTCTTGGTATTTGTAAATCTTGATTTGATTGAATACATACCTTTAGTATTCTGCTCACCCTCACTATAGTCCCTGTGTGTGTGCATTGCTGAGTTGTTCCACAAGGTCGATTTCTAATAGACATCGAAGCATCATTTTGTGACTTACTGCTACAATTATTAATTCTCCCAGCAAAATGCACAAAACCTGTACATTTATTGGTGCCTCGTGTGAGGATGGTTTAGATTGAAATGAGTGGATCAAGTGGAATAATTCAGCAATAAAAAGAAATGCCATGGCTCCTGTGCACAACAATACAGAGAGAGAAAAAAAAGTTCCCCTTGCTCTTTAAGTAACAGTGCAGTGCTTCTATTTTTGTGACCTTTTGCGATCGATTGGGTTGGTTTTGTATTTGATTTTGTGGTCCTCTGTGATAGAAGGAAAGGGGGGTCAAGAGTTATACTGTGCTCACACAGTGCCCACAGAACACAGTATCTCATGTTATCCCAGTCCTCATTTTTCCTTGAAGGGGTCTTATATCTGGGTATAATTTTGGGGTTGCACTATAATTGCGACAAACTGGTTTCTCCTTTTTCTCCTCTTTGGGAGTCTTTTTACCTCCCATTTGCAGCGCTCGCACTTTTGCATACATGCTTTGCTCTATCTTCCTAGCTTTGTGAGTTATTAAATTAAATCTGTCTCCGCCCCCAGTAATATCAGGAAAGCATTGTTGTACATTCTTGGCAATATCAGGTTTTTATCTACTCAATATTTTTTTTTATTATTATTGTGGAAGTATTTTCATTCACTTCCGTTTCATCGGCAACCCCGAGTATACTATCCATAAATTTATAAACCTTTCTGTAAAATCTGAAACATCCTAATTTTTCTTCTGCTGACGTGCTGTAACTTTTCTCCAATCAGTTTTCGGTGGGTAATGCTCTTTCAAAAATCTCCACACTAATTCCCACCCTTCTCCCAGATTCTCTCTTAAGGCATTCTATTTTTTCTTTTTCTTTTTCTGCATATAGAACTTTGTTTCATTAAGCCATTGCTTTTAGCTTTTCCATCAGGGATTTTTGTGTCCACTAATTTTTCTTCACACTAAACCATTTTCACGTCTCTCCCGCGCCCCGTGAAATCCCCCAGTCGAGACAACCTGACGAACTATCACAATTCGAGAACATGGACCAGGTTCCAAATCTTGGCTTTAATAACACACTTGAATCAAGTTACATCCGGCTCTTCTGTGAGTACAATTTGAGTTACTATTCCATTGTATTAAGTAGCATTAAGTTATTATGCATCCACATTCAGAAAGTATCAGGAACAAACCTCTTTAGATAACAGATGTAATCTTATTTCAGTGTTCTGGGGAAAATGTCTACATCAATGAATTATTAGGATATATTTAAACCCCAAGAAATCAGAGATAAATTAATTTTATTCCTATGAGTCCACTGTAAATCTTCGTTTGATATATTCTGGCAGGTCATGGAAGAATATGAATATTTCATAATTTAAAAATCAAATCCTTGTTACACAGGGAGGTGTTCTTCAGATAAATGGGCACTGATTGACTTTAACATTGATGGGGAACTGAATGTCAAGTTATGTGTTTGAACATTTTGAAGTGCTAATTTCAGAAACAAGATTTTCTAGAAAGTAAAATGTCTTACTCCCTATCTCCTTCAACATAATAAACATACACAAAGCCACCTTGATCATAAAACACTTCTCATGAAACATAAACATAAAAAAAACTTTTGTACTATAACATAAGCTCTCTCTATATACCATTCAATCATCTGATTTGTGTGCTGTGTCTCTTTAAATGACACACTATCTGACATTACTGAAGGCTGTGAAGAGCTCACAAGAAAGATGGTTTGAACTTGTTGGTATAAATTAACATTCTGGTTGCTCAGCATGAGTTTTGTGAATCCTGACACAAAGGCAGGAAGTGGCAAGGTTAAGACTAAGTGTACAAATCTAATTTACAAATTTAAAAAATGTGCTGAGTTTTTTTTATTATATTAGATTGATATTAGAATGTATTTAGCATGTTTCAGAATATATACTAATCCACCACACAACATAATGTAATGCAATAGCTGTGCAGTAAGACCTTATTTTCTAAATTTACTGATGGGAAATTATGTTATCCTTAAGAATCTAAAAGGATGTGATCCAATATGAATATAAAACACATTACTTATGTCTTTAAAACCATCTTAAGAATGGTTATTTTTTTCACTTTGCCACTTTTTCTTAGAGCTGCTTGTCAATACTTAGTGTGCCTAAATAAATTAACTAAGATCTTAACTCTTCTTAAACAAAGCAAACATTATAAGTAGAGGCTGAAAAGGACAAGGGAAATTCAGACACACTGAGAAATGGTAAGTCTGAAATTGCTTGCCTTTATTTTAATTTTCAGGTTATTTCTGAAACTGAAAAATGAAAAAAAATACATAATGGGAGTTGATCCCTTCTGGTGGCACAAGACAATAGTAAAATAACTTGTAGTGGGTAACCCACTTCCAAACACATACAGATGTAGCCATTCAGAATGTGCCTTAATACCCCATAATGCATTACAGGGGCTGCAGCATGCTGCGGCATGTTATTCGCTGGCCAATGATGATCAACAGGTGGCACTTGTGGGGCATTAGATGTTAGTGAAACAATTGCTTCATTAAACTCTCTACTGTTCATGTTTAAATCCAATTAATATAGAATTTTACAACTAAAGGGAAATTTTGGTAGCTTAGCATTAAAATAACAGGAGCATAATGTCTCTGAATATCATAAACAATATTAACTTAGGAATATGAATATGTTATACATACTGTATATGGCTGTTAGTGGTAGCTAAAATAAAAAATACACAACACTATTCCACTTTCTTCATAAACATTTTATGTATCCAAGTGCATGAATACTCTGTCTTTTCTGTGAATACTTGGTGGTGTTATTGCAGCAAAAATGTGTGCTTTTTAGAATCCGCTTAATAGGGCATATAATATGGAATCGCGAAACTAAACACATTAATATCGATATTAATTTAAGGATCTAAATATAATATATTTACATAGCTCAAAGTATTACCATATTCCCCTTTCTTTATAAATATCAACATCAATTTATTTGACTCAGTTTTAACTTATCTGTTTTAACAATGTTTCTAAGCATCAATTTGGTACAGCTGATTTGGTGTGTGCCTATTAACCTGGAGGTCCAGGTTTGATTCACGGTTAGGGCACAATTTTTTCTTCTAGCAAAGACTCTTTAAAAATAAAATAGTAAATATTATGTACACTTTATTGACTTTTTAAATATTTTTATTTTTCACAGTGTGTTCAATGTTAAATATTACTAAAAACATTACAAGCAAACATGTCTACTGTCAGAAGTGGGAGTAAAAACCAGTTCAAACAGTTTAATTCAATTCAATTTAAAATACTTTATTCATCCCCATAGGGAAATTTAACACAAGCCGTTACAACGAGCTTTAAAATGAAATCATACAGATGTCAAGTGGGCGATACCGCATTATTTTGCAGTGCGCTTCACGCAGTCTACAGCGAGTTACCGTAAATTCTCGTATAGTACCGTAAGTAAAATAATAGTATCCGGAATTTCCGCAAGGTGGAGCTAATAAAGCTCAACCTCTCATGTTGTCGCCATCAAAGACTTTACCGAAGATATAACTAATAGTATTTACAGTATAATGAATGACCTTGGATAAGCTGTAAACTCAAAGTATTGCCCTGGTCCACATTCACCATGCCTTTTACATGCTCAAAGAAGATATTGATTTAGGAACATGTATACTGTACTGTATACAGTATGTATATGTATATTTAATGTCTTTACTGTGCCCGTTTAAGTATTGAATATTTACATGGAATTTTACCATAACGTGTGTGAAATCCATAAACGATATTAGTTTTGGAACATAAACATACAGTATGTAAACTGTATATGGCTGGTCTCAGTACTTTAAAGAAAAAATACACACCAGTATTCCATTTCTCCCTAAACATTTTAAGCATCGCTGTCTTTAACTAACGTGAAATAACATCTGTATAAAAAGTGATAGTTTTAAGCTTTTCTGCGAATATGCTCGATACCGGAGTCAACAAGCATACTTTTAGAATTTGATTAATAGGGAATATAATGTGGAATCGCATATCTAAAGAAATTAATAACGATATAATTTGGTTTCTGTCAAAGGGCAATGAAACCTATAACTTGATTCTTATGGACGCCCGGTCCCGCCAGGGATTAAAGAAAAACATGGAATCGCGTATCTAAAGAAATAACATTATACAGTAACTATGTTCATGCACAAACAGTAGCATGTTACATTATTAATTTCTTGCCAGAAAGCACTAAATTGCATTTTGAGTGCGGTTTTTGACTCTTTTTAAATTACAACCCATACATAAGCTGATACTGTTTAGACTTTTAATTATTTTAAACTGTATTACAGCAGCACAATGCAACGTAAATCGCTACTTTTGTCTTCTGCGTAATAATGTTCTGAAATAAAAAATAAGATTGCTCATAAATGCGCCTTATGATAAGGTTGTTTAATGACAAAGTATTGTTTATCTCATGGCTAAATAGTCAAGTCTAGCCAAAAAGAGAAAACATCGACTTTCTTTAAACTCCAGTGAAAGTATTAATGGTTTTTAATTACCATATTTGAATGGTACATGACTTTGCTAAAATGTATTTAAAAATAAAAACGATTACAAATGCCAACAGAGAGAAAGAGACACACACACAGTTTTTCATTGTCAAAAAGTAATTGTTTTTTACTTTGTCAGCACCCAGACAAACGCAAACGCCTTTTTAATATAATGCTTTTATTCATTCTTAATCAGACTCACATTCCCGAATGTCCCCCGCCCCGGTCAAAAAAGGGAAATTTTAGTAGCTAAGCATAAAACGCAGAGGAGCATAACGAAGGTCATAAAGGACATAAACAATATTATTTAGGAACTTAAACATATTATGTAAACTGTATGTTGCTGTTATTGGTATTTTAAAGAACAAATACACACCAATACTCAATTTCTCCCTAAACAGTTGGAGGGGGGAACAAGCTGCCCAGCCGTGGGAATGCTACAGAACCCCAAACAGGCAATACACACTAGCCGAATATTTGACCAAGATATCCAGACACTGCTGTATGAGCTCCACCAGTAAAACTCAAAGTATTACGCTGGTCCACACTATTTGTAACGACTTTATTTTTTCATCAACAAAAAGTAACACCCACCACAGCATTCCGTTGATCTAATTAACAAGGATGGGACATTAGCTAGCCAATATGATAAAGGAATAACTTTTTTGTTTATTTCTTTAGCACATTTATTTGAACATTTCCATCAATTGTGCAAGCACTGAAAAACTGTTCAATCCCTAGTTCGTCGGGCATTTTCTTTTACTATAACAGATATACAAACTCCCTTGCTTTTAACAGAGTGTTTCATAATTTCTAAAATTATTTAAACTGCGACACTTTTATCATTCAACGAGAGCTCACAATATCACAAGGATCCTCAAGAGATCAACAAAGACAATAGAAAAAGATATGTGTACTGTATAAGATACTGTCCATGGGAATCCAAGCTTTTTTATCCATGCTAAGTAGTCTTTAAAATTTCTTCATTACACAGTGAAGTCAAAATTCCGGGATGTGCCTATATGTACACTGGGCAAACATTCCGAGGTGAAATTCTTCCAGCACGGGGGTACCTTTAAAGTGGAGACGACGGCACCAAATATTTTTGGTGCGCCCTCTCTTTAAAGCCCTGGCCAAATATGAAGACAGTACGTACAGTTATAATTCAAACTGAATTAAAAAGTACACATCCCAGTTACCATGGTGGTGCTTGTGATCATTGCGTTTAAGCAACGAAACAGGGCGAAACATCAGTCACATGACTTTGGGGCTGAGTTTTGAAAGCTTAACCTATCAGCAAGACAGCAAAGACATTTTTCCAAGAAAGTTTAGCCTTTGTCACTAATGAAATCACTAAATAAAGACATAAATATAGAAATGGACAATTAATTGACTTTTATATTTCTAAATATCACGTTTGAATCCAAGTCATTTTTAATAACAATGGGTAAACTGGGTAAACTATCACAAAGCTTTAGAGAACTTAACATTTCTATTATCAACAAATTGTAAATATGACGTTTACATTGGCATTACTAAGTTTTCACTTGAGTGTATGGAGGATTGTCAGCTGTCACTGAGAGCAGTTAATTAAATGTATTTTTTGATTCACAATCAGACAAATGCAACATAAATTATCTTTGTCTTCTAAGTATATTAATAAACTTTCAGCATAGCTTTCTCCCCGTTTAGATTTATTTTTCTTTGGATTGTGGGATCAAACGTGGAAAGATTAGATTAGTAATCATTTTTATTTTTTAAATACATTTTAGAAAAGTGTAATCTATTCTAAAAAGCTGTATTTATTTAATACCACTCGATACTTATATTAATGGAGTTTAGTTGATACTGTTCAAACTTTTAATTATTTTAAATTGTATTACAGCATTGTACACATGCTTAAAAGAGGAGAAAACGCAAGCCTTCTTCAGGTGTGAGGGTCTTCTGCTCAGAATGAAACGCTAAAATGTAATGTAGGCTCTGAATGGGTTCAGTTATGATTTGGGCTTGATTAAGGTCGCTGCCTTTCATCCAAAATCCTGCTTGAATCCTTCTAAACTAAAAATTAGACATGAGAAGGGGCTCTGGTTAAATTTCTCTTTTTTTAATTTCTCTGTTTTTCTTGGAAAAATATCTTACCCACTGCAATCCGGGCACAGAAGGATTAAAAGAAGCCAGACAGGCAGGGGGAAGAGTGAGTTCTAAATAAAGAGGTATCCAGGTAACAGTGAAGGTAACAGCGGCAGACGTAGCCTACTTAGCCTGCCAGGGTTACCCTACTCTCCCGGAGGAGGCCCACCGGGAGATAGCGCTCCAGGCGTTCCTCTGGGCCCTGGCACCGACTGAGGTGCAGTGCCACGTGATGCTGGCTGCACCGGTCCTCTTGGAGCAGGCCCTGGCTCTGGCTGAGCAGCCTGATGCCGTATTTGAGGAGACCGGTGGGCACCAACGGAGGTGCGCAAGGGGAATCAGATGGGGAGGAGGAGACGCCCAGCGCGGCGATGCTGGGGGAGCAATGACAGCTGGTCATCTGCCACCGCTGTGGGGAGAGGGGACACATCGCACGGGAGTACCGGGCGCTGGAGCCCTGGGGACCCCGGAGGCCGTCAGGAAACAGGAGCCGGGTGGCCTAAAGAGGGGAAGGCCGCCCTTGAGCGACTCTACCCCCACTCTGGAAAGCCAGAAGGAGCGCTTCACCCCACCTGCTGCCGTGGGAAGGGTTGGCCACAGCTGGGGTTTATTGCTTCCCTGCCTCATCGAGGGCAGACCCTGCCAGGCCCTCGTCGACACCGGTTCGACCATCACCCTGCTGCGGCCTGGTATCCTGCCGGGCACCAAGACAGCCGGACCCCCAGGGCGCTCACCGTGCACTTTGGGGCTGTGAGTGTGATACACCTCTTCTACAGTACCTTGCCCCAGTCCGTGAGGACTGTATCATGGGGTTGGACTGGAAGGAATAAGCCAACTCTTCCCACAGCAGGCAGGGTGAAGCACTCCTTGCTTAGAATAGCAATATTATGGACAATCAATTGAGAATAAATACATAAAAGCACTGTATTTGGTTTCAAAAGTCCTCAGATCAACGATGCCTATAATGTTTTCCTCTACAGTATGCTAATCTATTGTAGTGCATTTGCCCCCCTCTTAGGCTGCGCAAACGATCTTTTAGATTTTTATAGAGAAACAGAGGCTGTACAGTATGCGTTACAATATAAACATTTACTGTCAACCTTTAAATCAACAATTGATTTAAAGACGATCTGTCAAAGCGCAATGAAACCTATTGCTTGATTCTTATGGACTCCCGGTCCCGCCAGGGATTAGAAAATAACATGGAATCGCGTATCTAAAGAAATAACAGTATACAGTAACTATGTTCATGCACAAACAGTGGCATGTTACATTATTAATTTGGGGGTCTCCTCTTATCAGAAAGCGCTAAATTGCATTTTGAGTGCAGTTTTTTTTTCTAAACTGTGAAAACATGTGTCTGTCTTTCCGTAGGGGGAAGGGAATCTGATCTGCAAGGCCCCAGTTACAAAAGTAAAAATAAGGTGCTCGCTCTCTCTCTCTTTTGATTATTACATCCAATAATCAAAAATGACACAATAAACATAATAACCATAATAACGACCAACCAACAAAAACAACCATATAAACATAATACCAACCAAAAACATAGATAACAACCACAATACAAAATCAAATATATCAAACCATTAAAGCAAAACCGTCCTCCACTTATCAACAAATCTCAATATCTTGTACAAATTATTCGTAATACAAACCAAAAATAGCCCGCAAACTCTCTCAAATTCCTCCAATTATCATAATCCCACCCCTTATGCAAAACCAAACCCTCCTCCCATCCTAGTTTATCCTCTTTATCATAAACTAAATTCACCTCAGTTTTCAACATAAAGCATTACACAAAATCAATACCTCAACACTCCATACTCAACAACGATAATTCCCAAACAGCCAGAACATGTAACTCCACATTCCCAAACAGACCTCATTTCCATAGCCCCACCCCTTATCCAAAACCAACATCCCTCCCCTGTTCTAGTCAATTAAGCTTCCCCCTCTTTCACTTCTTTTTCCTCACCTTCAGCCTTATCGCTCCCCCTTCACTCTCACCATCTGATTAAGAATGAATAAAAGCATTGTATTTTTGTCTGGGTGCTGACAAAGTAAGCACTCTCTCTCTCCGCTGGCGTTTGTAATCGTTTTTATTTTTAAATAAATTTTAGCAAAGTCATGTATTTTAAAAATCTTAGGATTTCTATATTTACGTCTTTATTTAGTGGTTTCATTAGTGACAAAGGCTAAACTTTCTTGGAAAAATGTCTTTTATGTAAACCATGTTTGCTATTAATTCATTTAGGGCTAGAATATGTTCATTGTCTTCCAATGAAAGAAGGGTTCCTTTCCCCGTAGTCGGGAGACATTAGAAGCTTGCCACGCCCGGACTGTTACACCAACTCATTAGCATGTTAAAGCGATTTCATTGAGGAGCCTAGCTTTCTTAACTAGTAAGTACTGTACTTACTGGGTTTTGGAGGAGGGAGGTGTCTTTCGCTGGAAATCTCACCCCCTTCTACTTTGAAAATACCTGTGAAACCGGTTTAATTCGTCACAGCCAGCACTCCCGCAGAGAGGGGGTTGTACTTGCAGTGCATCGGTATAGATGGGAAAGCCAGAGCCGCCCACGTGTTATGCTTTTCGTTAATATCTAAGCCGGAACACATCATTATTTCCTATTTATATTTCTTTAAAAAAAAATTGTTTGCTCAGCCTAACAGTATTGTTGTTATTGTTTTTATCCTGTAAAGCGCTTTGAGTTGCCACCTTTGAAGGTGCCATATACAATAAAGTTCATTATTATTAATTTGCTGGACAGAGAGGTGAACATTATTACGCAGAAGACAAAGATAGCGATTTACGTTGCATTGTGCATTGTGCTGCTGTAATACAGTTTTAAATAATTAAGTCTAAACAGTATCAGTTTTATTTATGGGTTTTAAATAAAGGCGATTTAAACTCGATTTAAATCAATATAAATGTTCATATTGTAACACACAGGTGACTATTAATTGTTATTAAAATGACTTAAATTCGATCATGTTGTGATATTTAGAAATATAAATTTGTTTGGTGCGAGTGAAGTTTTATTTAATCTCTGACACAGGGAAACGTTTTATTTTTTCAAAGAAATGTTTGTTAAAAAAAAAAGTCATGGCTCCAGCTGGATTCAAAGACGTAACGTGTGATGTGGGAGTCATGAACCTAACCCACAGCGCCACCGGCAAGGTCGCATGAGGAGTGTTGAAAAAGTCCTACAAACATTATCAACAGACATCGTACAGCGTGTACTATTCTTGTGTTCCGGTACATGAATATAATTATATCGTTATTAATTTCTTTAGATACGCAATTCCATATTATATTCCCTTTTAATCAAATTCTAAAAGTGTGCTTGTTGACTCCGGTATCACGTTAGTTAAAGACTTTGATGCTTAAAATGTTTAGGGAGAAATGAAATACTGGTGTGTATTTTTTCTTTAAAGTACCGAGATCAGCCATATACTGTATGTTTATGTTCCAAAATTAATATCGTTCATGGCCTTCACACGCGTTACAGTATGCTCCTATTCTTTTTATGCTCAGCTACTAAGATTTCCCTTCAGTGGTAAAATTCCATATAAATAATCAATACTTAAATGGGCACAGTAAAGACATTTAAATCTTTCTACGACCGACCAACGCACCACGAGTGCCCCTGTCGGTCAACCAATCACGTACCGCGGTATTTTGCATTGTGACGCGCGAGGACGTAGCCAATTACCTCCGGTACGTGTCTGTGCCGCGCACTTTGAATGGCTGCATCTGTATATATAATAATTATAATTGAGAATAAAAAAGTGGTATTAAAGAAACCCACTTAAACTGACCTATAATAACATATCTGATTACTATGAACACTATTCATTTATTAAAAATAAATAACAATTTCAAACAGCTTCAATTTTGTTCAGGGCTATTTGTTTTCTCTGGTTTTCATAACCTTCACATTCTTATTAAAATGCCTATTTATGAGACACCATGTTTCAAATGTCAATTCAGATTTCAGATAACACAGGGCCTTCAAATCTTCAAAGGTATCAAAGGTATTTTAAAAATAGTGATTTGTGAAAATGTTAACAAATTTTATTTAAATTACATTTAGTAACCTGACAATATAAAGCAGAATAACAAAAACTCATTAAGTTCAACCTCTCTTTAATTTGAGAAACTCTTTCTGTATTTTCAGTTTTTTTCTTGGTTAACAATAAATTACATTTGAAATTCTTTTGAGAGGTGGAAAAATGTTCTGTGCTCAGTCACTTTTTCACCACAGCACACATTGTTATTTTTTTGTATGCATAACTTGAATCGTTTTAAAGTCTCTCAAAAACATAACAAATGTATCATAATACTATATGGCACGATGGGAAACTGATTATTTTTATTTTTTAAAGAAAATCAAAAACAAGAAACAATAATGTGTCCTTGCCTAACTTCTACATTGCATGACTTTAAGATAGTTAAAAAACTACTTTGTATGTGTGGAAAAAAGGATGATTTTTATTCCTTGTTATTTTATTCCTTGATCACCTTAGAAAATATGTGTAACTATAAGTTTTTTTTCTCCTGTGGTGTGAAGCAGAACAGCAGGAAAATAGCACTTGGTCCACTAAACTCCGTCAGAGAAGAGGCAGCACCGAGAGAAACAAGAGGTGTGGAGTTAACCAATACAGAAAGACTGTTCTGCAGCCTGGAGTGCTTGAGGCACCAAGCACGTCTGCCTTTAAAACAAAGTTTTTAAAATTAATGATGCAATGTAAATCATTTCTTTTAACTCAAGTATTTTAACGAATTTGAGTTTTATTTTTTAAACAATCGTTAAACAAAGCAGGAGTTTATTTTACTTCCTCATGACATTACATGTAGAAAGACTATGAAAAAAGAAACCCACTTTGAGATAGCAGCAGTTACTCACTGAAGATAAATTTTAAAGTGCTGGCTGAAGGAAACAACCTTTCCACCTCTCTGGCACATCAGTATCCATAGCTCGCTTGTTGATTAAACATATTGCCTCTAAATGTAAACATCTTAAGATGCTGGATCCATGGATCAGCATCAGCTACTTTATGTTTGCCTATTCGCTCTATTTATGTATCCAACAAACAGTTTAATGTTAGCAACTACACAAAATTTAAAATATGTTTATGTTTAATACGTTATGATTAAAATGTGTTTTATCTAATTTCAGTATACATTCCTCTTCTGCACTATTTCTGGACATGATTCACTTTTTTTCTGGTTGCTCATTTAAAAAGTAAAACCTGTTCCATTTCAAAAACTTTTTGCTCATATAATTTTTTTTATTTTTACAACTAAGTATTTATTTACAGATGCAGTCATTCAAAATGGGTGGGGTATTTTGCGGTATACCCTGGTGGGCATGTCGCATCAAAACGCAGTTTCACGCAGTATCACGCGGTGTATTGCGTCATTTGACGTCATGCCGGAAAGTATCCGGAATCACTTTGTAAAACCTCCAGAAGGAGCCAATAAAGCTTAACCTCTCATGTACAGCATTTGAGCTTTTAAATTTAAACTGTGTATTACAGCATGTTAATCATAAATCATTAAAAAGTTAGTATATTTTATGAAAGCAAGATTGCTCAGTTGGGCAAAAGTACACAACCTACCTTTATCATAAATATTTTAATTATGCAGAAATATTTTATGCATCAAAGCCTTTACCGAAGATATTACTCATATTATTAATAATGAATGACCTTGGACAAGTTGTAAACTCAAAGTATTACGCTGGTCCAAATTATTTGTAACCGTCATTTTAAATGAAAATACTTTATTTTTTCATCGAAAAAAAGTAACAACACAGCATTTCGTTGATTTAACTAACAAGGACGGGACATTAGCTAGCCAATATGATAAAGTAAAAAATACTTTTTTTGTTTATTTCTTTAGCACATTTATTTGAACATTTCCATCGATTGTACAAGCACTGAAAAACTGTCCAATCCCTAGTTCGTCGGGCATTTTCTTTTACTAGACAGACATAAAAACTCCCTTGCTTTTAAGAGAGCGTTTCATAATTTCTAACAACTAAAATGATTTAAACTGCGACACTTATCATTCAACCAGAGCTCAAAATATCACAAGGATCCTCAAGAGCACAACAAAGACTGTTTTAAAAGATACTTGTACCAGATACATGGGAATCCAAGCATTTTATCTACAGTACGTCTTTAAAATTTATCACACAGTAACAAGTCAAATTTCAGGGGCGTCCGTATACCAGAAATTATGGTACCGCTTCAGAAGGGTGTCAGCCAGTCAGATTCCAGGACCGGAATTATCTGTTTTATAATCGAGAATATGTAATCACGTATCTAAATAAATTAATCATGATATTAATTTAAGGATCTAAATATCTAAATCTATGTATCTATATAGCTGGTAGTATTACTGTATTTCACTTTCTTTGTAAACACGTTTTGTTAACACCCGAATCGCAGGTGGATTCTGTTTTTTGGTCTGTTATGGTCTCTAGCTCAAATCCTACTTAACTAAAAATTAGACACAAGAAGAGTATTATTGGACAATGTTGTGAGGCTCTGGTGGAATTTATCTATAAACTATTATAGTTATAGAGGAGACAGGTTGTGTATCACTTCTTTTGACACTTGTAAAAAAAACATTCCAATGTTAATGCGACACGGAAGATAATGTGGTGTATTGGTCATTAGTGAAAATATTTAATCATTTAATCTCTTTGCTGTGCACATTTTAATTCGCTTAGTATTGAATATTTATATGGAATTTTACCACTAAAGGGAAATTTAAGTAGCTAAGCATAAAACGCAGAGGAGCATAACGAAGGTCATAAAGGTAATAAACGATATTAATTTAGGAACATAAACCTATTATGTAAACTGTATTTTGCTGTTATTGGTATTTTAAAGAAAAAATACACACCAATACTCAATTTCTCCTAAAGGATATTGACATTTTATTATATTTCAAAATAACACGTTCGTACTGTATGTACAGTACACAGCGGTACTGCAGGTTGAACTGTAGGGCGCAAATCCACCCGAACCCAAAAGCCCAACATATTTAAAGCCCTGGCCAAATACGAAGACGGTACATATAGTTATAATTCAAACTGAATTAAAAACTACTCCTCATTTGGCATTTTAGTTATGGAGGCAGAAAGACACCCCCCCATTTCTGGGTGCCTGAGTTGTCGCCATCTTTAACCATTCCATGTCCAAGTCGCAGCAGGTAGAGACACGTTAGAAAAAAAGTTCATCCCAGCTACAATACATTATTTTTAATATTTTTTGTGGTAAGAGGGAGCAAAACATCAGTATTTACTGCTAGTAATTAGTGTACGATCTATAGTTGAAATCTGAGCCTAAATAAGAAAAAGCATTTTCTGAGAGCAATTACGCTGTGTTTATGTAGCATAAGTGATTAGGTTTTTGAGCAATCTAATTACTTATTCGTTTAAAACGCTATATAAAATAAAGTTTATTATTAATTTGCTGGACAGAGTGGTGAACATTATTATGCAGAAGACAAAGATAACGATTTATGTTAAAAGACATTTAATTTTAATTACAAAAACACGGGTTTGTGATTTAAATGGGAATGGGGGTGACGGGAACTCTTAATCTAAATAAAAATAAAATAAATAAAACAGGTTTCGATAGTTAATAACCACTTTTTATGCACGAAACACGGGTGATTTTTCTTCCTCCTGATCAGTTTAGAAATCTGTGTACGCTGTAAGGTGTTTACTTGTTAATTAAACTTTTAAAATACAAATTTCGAATAGAAAGAAATCCTCTTCCTGGTATGTAGAGCAGATCAGCACGTCTTTTTTTCAAATTTATCAAAAAATCGCTGGCATTATATCCTAGAAGACACAGACCGGTGCCAGACCGGGAGAATGCCCGCAGCGTAAAAGAAAATGCCTGATGAACTAGGGATTGGACAGTTTCCAAGTTCTTGTACAATCGATGCAAATGTTCAAATAAATGTGCAAAAGAAATAAACAAAATAATCATTTATTTCTTTATCATATTGGCTAGCTAATGTCCTCTCTTTGCTTTTTAGTGGCTGTGTTTCTGCGTTGGGTAGCAACGGGTGACTATGTTCTCAGGCGGAAGATGTAAACAGCTTAATTTTCGTGTTAAATAATTTTTTTAAATTAAAATTCATTCTATACAGCAATCGCATATTTGGGTACCGTTTCATAAAACTTTCATGCTTAAAATGTTTAGGGAGAAATGAAAGACTGGTGTATTTTTTCTTTAAACTACCAAGACCAGCCATACACAGTACAGTTTACATACAATAATGTTTATGTTCCTAAATTAATATCATTTATGACCTTCAGATGCGTTATGCTCCTCTTCTTTTTATGCTCAGCTACTAAAATTTCCCTTTAGTGGTAAAATTTCATATAAATATCCAATACTAAGTGGATTAAAATGTGCACAGTAAAGAGATTAAATGATTAAATCTTTTCACCACCGACCAATGCACCACGAGAGCCCCTGTCGGTCATTTTGGCCAGCCAATCACTTACCGTGGTGCCCTGGAGTGGCTTGTGGGTAGTTGCCCGTACCGCGGGTTTGTACCGTTCATTTTGAATGGCTGCATCTGTACATCTGTAACACTTTAATGTCATCAATAATTATTTGTGTTAATTATCTAGACTGTTTTTTAGCTTACTTTTTCTCTATCTTGCGTTACTCGTCCTACAGAGCTCTTTAACTGTGACTTTTCCAGCATTTTTTCATTAATCTATGCACATATTTTTTCTATTATTACTAATAATTGAATTTTTGCACTTGACACTGCTTAATTCACCCTTTCCTTAACTTTTATGACAAGCAGAGCTAATGCTGTCTCTGGTGCGAATGTCTGCAGGTGAAATTTCACTGTTTTAACAAAGAAGATATTAGATTGCTAATTACGTATTCTATGTAAACACAAAATAGTTGCTCTATGAAAATGTTTTTCTTGTTTGTTTTGGAGACCTTGATCAAAATTGATTTGAGATTTCAAAAATCATTTATTTTCTGTTTGTATTTCTGCTCCAGAAAAAATACACATTTTCATCATTCTTCTGTTTGTCTATACTATAAATCTTACACTAATTACATGCAGTAAATCCTGATGTTTTGCTTCTCCTTTCCACAAAATCTATATAAATGTATTGTAGCTAGGGTTCACTTTTTCTGTCTGTGTCTCTCACTACTCTCTCTCACCCGCTGTGATTTGGACACAGAATAGTTAAAAATGGGGACAAGTCAGGCAGCCAGAGGGAAAGATGTCGTTTTCCTGCCTCTATTACTAAAATGCCTAAAAAGGAATGGCTTAAGTGACATACAGATGCAGCCATTCAAAATGCACAGTAAAACTCCGTACCGCACAAAATTATCTACAGTTTAGCATGTTTGACGCAGTACGTGATTGGCTGGCCAAAATTACCAACAGGCGGCACTCGTGGTGCTTCATTTAATCTCTTTACTGTGCATGTTTCAATCCGCTTTATATTGAATGTTAATATGGAAAGGAATTTTTTAGCATAACGTGTCTGAAGGTCATAAACGATATCAATTTAGGAATATAAAGATATCATGTAAACTGTTGTGTCAGAAAAAAAACAGCATCGGCTGAGCGTTTGTGTGTTGAAAGTCATCTTTATTCATATGCTTATGGAAGTCTTGCATTGTCTGGCACAAGACTTAAAAGACAATGCTTACAGAACTCTTTTATACAGTGAAACAAATGATACAAGATACACTCCTACATGACTCTCTACTTGCATTGTGGCCATTACATATATATTTTTTACATATATACTTTACTGTCGACTTGCGTGACAAGCAGTCCCTTCTGCTGAGTTGACCCTTTGTTCCAGGAGAGGTCATTCGGTCATTTCCCTGAGAACTATGTCAGCTGTGTGTTACGATCCCTGCCTCCCGGCAACGGAGGAGGCAGAAGTAGGCGTAGCCCCTATCCATCAGTTCACCTATCAGTTTTCCCATTCACCACCACACCCCTGTCTCATCCCACTTAAACACCTGTCCTTCCCTACCTCGTTGCTCAGTATTGGTTTTCCCTTTCGAGCTTCCTGGTTGCGCTACTTCTACTCTGTGTTCGTCTTGGCTTTCGGTTTGCAGTTTTTCCCTTTGGACTTCGGCTTTTCGGATCTCGGCTTGGATTGGTTACTTTCGCTCTGTTTTGGATCACTGGCTACCCCTGGATTCTCGGATTGCTCTACGGACTACGACTTTGGATCTCGCTTCGGCTTCGGTACTCGTTCCCTTTCGGATTTCTGGCTTCCCCTGGACTCTCGGCTCGTTCCTACGATTACGGTTTGCTTTCGGATTACGACTTGGTTTTGTTCGCTCCTGCAAGTGGGTTCACTCACTGGTTCGGTCCCTATTACCGAACCCATAACACTGTGCGTAAAGACATCATGTGGCTATGTTATCTTTTGAGACAAGATATCCTGAGACTGATTTAGTAAAATATAAGTAAAAAGATACATAGATAACAAGATATAATACAAACTTTTAGTTAATTCCTTCACTGTATATGACTGGTATTGGTAGTTTAAATAAAAACTACACACCAGTATTCCACTTTCATAAACATTTTAAGCATCAAAGTCTTTCATTTGGTTACATACTGTGGTTATTTTGGAAAAGTTTTTATGTGCTGCCCACTAAACCTCCTTCCCACAATTTCACATGGGCAAGGTCACGTAGCTGGTTCACAGCTATTATGTTCACTTATGTTGCTTCATGAAAGCAAACATTTTTGTCAACATATTGACTAAAACTATCCGTCTCATTAATCTCACTGGGTTAGTCTCACTGTAAGCCCCAGTGCTCACTCAATGTTCACACTCCCAGTAAGGTAAAAAACCCATTTTCCTCATTATCAAAGTGCCTGCAGACATTTTTTGCAGTCGATTTAAACTCATTCAAAAGGGTGCAGTGTGTTTGATACATTCGACTAACAAATCCGCTTGTAAGAGCAAGGTGACTTTCTGCTCAATTAAATGAGAGCTACAGTACAGACATTTTAAATTCTTCAAGCAAAATTAGCCATTTGTCAAAATCAGCTACTTTGCAAGCAGTACATGAAGTCTTGAAAAGTACCTTTTGTCTCTCATGCAAACTCAACAAAGGTGGGGCGAGGCTATGCACTAAGAGGAGAAGGACGTGTATCTGTCAAGCTCCTCACAAAATAGGCATAAAAATACAGTCTTTTAACACAAAATACTAATATAAAACTCTTACTGTGAAATAATGTCACTTGCCGACTATTTCGGACAAATCCTGCTCACCCAAAACCAAACAAAAGCATCAAGAAAGACACGACAACAACAGAGAGAAGGCGAGCAAAATGCCGAATTCACTGGGGTAGACGGTACAGTTGAGACTAACCTAATCATAGAAAAAGTAACAGCAACATCGCCGAAATGTTAGATTCAAAACTCGCAACGATTGGAGAACCTGTCGGTGCTATATCAAAAAAGAATGGACATAGTTATTAAAAGAATCGATGAAGTGGAACAGCGAGTTTCGGACCTAGAAGACGGCAGTGTAACAGGCAATAAGATACGGGTGATCGAGACAGACCTGCAAAGGCACTGGATCGTCCTGAAGACTTCGAAAACAGAAGCGGGTGGAAAAATGTGAGAATCCTCGGGCTAAGAGAAAACATCGAAGGAAACAACCCAATTGAGTTTTTTGAGAGATAGATCCCTAAAAACCTTGGTATGAAAATAAAGGGGGACAAAATCAAGTTAGAACGTTGCCATTGCACGGCGCAAATCGGGGGAGGGTGGAACACCTATACCCAGGGCCGTGTTGGTGAGGCTGCACAGCTACCGGGATAAGCAGAAGGTAATGGGAGCATCCAGGTCCAAGAAAGAAATCATTGTGAAGGGGAAAAGAGTCTCCATCTTCCAAGGCTTCTCGGTAGAGGTGCAGAAAAAGAGGGAGAAAACAGCTGAAGTGAGAAGGAGGCTGCATGATGCTGGACTGAGGTATTCGTTCCTGTATCCCGCAATCATTAAGGATTTTGATGCCTCAGGGGGATCCACTACTTTCCAGCTTAAAAGAAGCAGAGAACTTCCTAAAAAATATTCAAGAGCAGTCCTCCATGTCTGAATAGAATGTAAGAGGTCCACTGATAAACGAGCAGCCTTGGCTTTAGCTTGTAGATCTGATTGAGCAGAGAACTGAGCAGTTATGCATGCACATGGAATCTTCTCTGACGTTCTAAGTGTTCTTTATTTTGAAGATTCCGTTTTTTATATTAATGTTAATGTTTAAACATAGATGATACTGTTTTGTATAGAAATGTAAGACTGTAACAAATAATTTTGGCGAGGAGTAGGCCGTTTTTGTTTTTAGTATAATAGTTGAGCTATAGTTTATATAGCTCTATAACTGAGTGTACTTTATTGCTAGCAGCAACCTTTAGTTTCACTTCTCTGTTAACTACGCAGAGAAGCTAAACAATTGTGTTATACCTTAGTTTAGTTTGCAGACTGAGTCTAGCAATCTTGTTCTAAGACTGTTCTTTTTTGTCTTTATCACCGTTAATCAATTTTCAGAAGATTAACAAAGTTCCTTTGTTTCTTTCTTAAATCCCTGACAAGTGCTGTTACCTCATGTATATGGTCACAATCTGAATTTTTTTCCCAATACTTTTTTTTCTTCGAAATTAATGGAATGGGTACGTGCAGCTGCTCTATTTGCTGTTCACTGTTATGTCGCATTATACTGCGATTCAGCCACCGCTTTACCGTATTAGAACTAAATAAACACCATGAATAGTGTTAAGATATGCACTTGGGATGTAAAAGGGGTGAATAGCATAGTTAAAAGGAAAAATATTCTGAATGTTCTGAAACAAGATAAGATTCAAATAGCATTTTTACAGGAAATTTACTTGAATGATCTGGAACATAAAAAAAACTAAAAACAGAATGGGTTGGTCAAGTTTATTACTCATCATTCTTCACCAAAAAATGAGGTGTGGTTATTTTCATTCATTAGAATTTCCTATTTACAGTCAACTCAACTTATTTGGATAAAGAAGTTAGAGTGGTAATAGTTAAAGGATTACTATATGGGGAAGAAGTAGTGATAAAATGTATATATGCCCCTAACGAACAAGGTGAACAATTCTTTATTGATGTGTTTGGACAACTCATGGATTGTAATAATATTATCCTTGCAGGAGACTTTAATTTTTCCTTCTGTCCTTGGTTAGATAAGATCTCCAAGGTGGAGATTATATGGAGATTCTTCAACCCAACTACTAAGGGCTTCACATTTTTACTTCTCACCACATCAAACAGCTTCTCGTATTGACCACATCCTCCTATCCAGCCATATGGCCCATCTAGTAACAGATATAGGTATTGATCCAATTACTATATCAGATCATACTGCTGTGACATTGAGGATGTCCTCTCTGCTACCAGTGGAGCACTCTCTTGTATGGAGACTAAACCCATTTAATCTGCTGGATGATGAATTCAGAAAGTTCCTTAATGAACAAACAAAGCTATACTTACAGTGCAATGACATTGAAGAAACCAACCCTAGGGCAGTATTGGAGGCTTATAAAGCATACATGAGAGGTATGATAATTTCTTCTACGAGTAAAAAGTAAAAGGAACACATTTTTTTGTTATTAACACTCGAGAAAAAAAAATCAAAATTGGAAGAAGAGTTCTACACTGCTAAATCTGAGAAAATTCTAATTGAAATCAAAGATGTTAGTTCACAACTTAATAACCTACTGACAACAAAAAAAAGCTGAAAAAGATGTTCTACAGATGCAGTCATTCAAAACACGTGGGGTATTTGGCGGTACACCGCGGAGGGCTTGTTGCATCAAAACGCAGTTTCATGCAGTGAAATGATGGGGTGTAACGCGTCACTTGACGTCATACAGGAAAGTATCCGGAATCACCTTGTAAAACTGCTAGGAGGAGCTAATAAAGCTTAACCTCTCATGTACAGCATTTAAATTTAAACTGTGTATTACAGCATGTTAATCATCAGTCATTAAAAAGTTGGTATATTTTATGAAAGCAAGATTGCTCAGTTGGGCAAAAGTACACAACCTACCTTTATCATAAATATTTAAATTATGCAGAAATATTTTATGCATGAAAGCCTTTACCGAAGATATTACTAATAGTATTAATAATGAATGACTTTGGACAACCTGTAAACTCAAAGTATTATGCTGGTCCACATTCTTTCTAACCATCATTTTAAACGAAAAGACTTTTATTTTTTCATTGACCACAGCATTTCGTTGATCTAACTAACGAGGACAGGACATTAGCTAGCCAATAGGATAAAGGAATAAATTACTTTTTTTGTTCATTTCTTTAGCACATTTGTACAAGCACTTGGAAACTGTCCAAGCCCTACTTGTGAGGCATTTTCTTTTACTATAACAGACATAAAAACTCCCTTGCTTTTAACAGAGCGTTTCATAATTTCTAACAACGAAAATTATTTAAACTGCAACACTTATCATTCAACCAGAGCTCAAAATATCACAAGGATCCTCAAGAGCACAGCAAAGACTGTATTAAAAGATACTTGTATCAGATACATGAGAATCCAAGCTTTTTTATCTACGCTTTCTTATCTACGCTAAGAAGTAGTCTTTAAAATTTATCACACAGTAAAAAGTAAAATTTCTGGGGTGTCCATATACCAGAGATTAATAAAATGATTATTACATTTCAGAAGGGTGTCAGCCAGTCAGATTCAAGGACCGAAATTATCTGTTTTATGATCGAGAATATAATATATAATCACGTATCTAAAGAAATTAATAATGATATTAATTTAAGGATCTAAATATCTATATCTTTGTATTTATATAGCTGGTAGTATTAGTGTATTTCACTTTCTTTGCAAACACGTTTTATTAACACCCGAATCCCAGTTGGATTCTGTTTTTTGGTCTGTTATGGTCTCTAGCTCAAATCCTGCTTCACTAAAAATTAGACACAAGAAGAGTATTATTGGACAATGTTGTGAGGCTCTGCCGGAATTTCTCTGTAAACTGAAGATTATAGAGGAGACAAGTTGTGTATCACTTCTTTTGACAGTTGTAAAAAAAAACATTCCAATGTTAATGCGACACAGAATATAATGTGGTGTATTTGTCGTTAGTGAAAAGATTTAATCATTTAATCTCTTTACTGTGCACATTTTAATCCACTTAATATTGAATATTTATATGGAATTTTACCACTAAAGGGAAATTTTAGTAGCTAATCATAAAATGCAGAAGAGCATAACGAAGGTCATAAAGGTCATAAACGATATTAATTTAGGAACATAAACATATTATGTAAACTGTATGTTGCTGTTATTGGTATTTTAAAGAAAAAATACATCATCAATACTCAATTTCTCCCTAAACATTTTAAGCACCAAAGTCTTACATGTGGTTGACCTTCCGACCATATTACTGCAATATCGGTATTGCTCTTTCAGTGTGTGTCACATGACTTGCCTCGGTGGCGTCACAGCTTAAGCGACTCATTTACAGTACATTCTCTGCCGGAGTGCTGACTGTGACGAATTAAACCCGTTTCACTGTATTTTCAAAGTAGAAGGGGGTGAGTCTTCCAGCGAAAGACACCTCCCCCCCTCCAAAACCCCCTTTTTTTGCTTACAGCAGTAGTACTTACAGTAAGTACAGTACAGTAGTACTTCTCGCGTTAAAAAAGCTAGGTATAAGCATAAACTATTAGTAATCAATAATATTAAATTTAGCACTGTAATGACTTTTTCTAATAATAAATTCTATTCTACTCTGAGAATGTAGGGGGAGGAAGAATGCCCGTGGTCTTTTCACTGATAAACTTGTGTCAAGCTGTCAACAAAAACCAGCTGTCAATTTTTTTTTAAGTCAATTGTGTGTCCATAATATTGCTATTTTGCTATTGTTACAGTCATTTATATTGCTACTGAGTCTCTGTGCCTACAGTACATTGTTTGTGAACAAACTGATTTCACAGGTATTTTCAACCCCTAGCCACTGTTGTTTCATCGGTTGTTTATTATTATTATTGATAATATTTTTCGGCCCAGAACTTGTAAATTGTTGTTGTTATTGTTGTTGTTATTCTGTAAAGCGCTTTGAGAAGCATACTGTCCAGCTTGTCAGGTGCATCCTCTTGTAAAATAATAAGTAGAGCTCCGGAAAGCCAGAAGGAGCGCTTCACCCCGCCTGCTGTGGGAAGAGTTGGCTTATTCCTTCCCTACCTCACCGAGGGCAGACCCTGCCAGGCCCTCGTTGACACTGGTTTGACCATCACCCTGCTGCGGCCAGGTGTCCTGCCGGGCACTGAGGGCCTGCGAGGATGAAACACCCCTTCTACCTTGCCCCAGTCCGTGAGGACTGTATCCTGGGGTTGGACTGGTTGCAGCAGGTGGGTGATTGCCTTGACTTCGGCGTGAGGGACAGGGTGCTGCGCCAGGGGTGGGGGGTGCCCTCCAGCAACGAGGTCAGGTGGCAGTCTGTGGTGTCGCGGTCGCTCCGTGGGGCAGTTCTCCAAGTGGTGCAGCCAGCCGGAGGCGGCCAAGCAGTGACCTCGCCACTGGAAGGCACCTGCCACCCTGTCCCTCACCTCCAAGGCCTCCCACAGTGCATAGAGTGCCTTACAGACTTCGGGTAGGGGCAAACTTATCTCACCGTCCTGGGAGTCAGCCCACCGCTGCCACCTCTGCTTCCCGCTCCAGTCAACCCACACACCCCCGACACCTACTGCCCCGCCCACCGCGAGACTGATTCGTTCCCCCTGCCCCACCAACTCTTGCCGGCCCAAGTCAAGGCAAACACCCACCTGCTGCAACCAGTCCAACCCCAGGATACATCCCTCACGGACTGGGGCAAGGTAGAAGGGGTGTTTCACCCTCGCAGCCCCAAAGTTCACAGTGAGCGCCCTGGGGGTCCGGCTGCCTTGGTGCCCAGCAGGACACCAGGCCGCAGCAGGATGATGGTCGAACCAGTGACAACGAGAGCCTGGCAGGGTCTGCCCTCGATGAGGCAGGGAAGGAATAAGCCAACTCTTCCCACAGCAGGCGGGGTGAAGCGCTCCTTCTGGCTTTCTGGAGCAGGGGTAGCATCGCTTTCCCCCTTTAGGCCGCCCCGCTCCCGTTTCCCGACGGCCTCCGGAGTCCCTGGGGCTCCAGCGCCCGGCACTCCCGTGCGATGTGCCCCCTCTCCCCACAGCGGTGGCAGATGACCAGCCATCGTCACTCCCCCATCATCGCCGCGCTGGCCGTCTCCTCCTCCCCATCTGATTCTCCCTCCATTGGTGCCCACCGGTCTCCTCAAATATGGCATAAGCCTGCTCAGCCAGAGCCAAGACCTGCTCCAAGGAGCTCCAAGGGGACTGGCACGGCCAGCATCATGTGGCGCTGCACCTCAGTCGGCATCAGGGCCCAAAGGGATGCCTGGAGCGCTATCTCCCCGTGGGCCTCCTCCGGGAGAGTAGGGTAACCCTGGTGGGCTAAGTAGGCCACGTCTGCGGCGACTGGACCCAGTGGCTCTCCCGCTAAGCAGCAGCGTTGGGCCAACCTTGTCCGCAGCAGTCCCAGTGCTTCCCCTCTCCTGCCAAAACGCCTCCAGACGGCCGACGCCAACGCCGCATAGTTGTACCGCTGGTTAACCTACCCCTATTTGGCATTATTGATATTGTTGAATTTTAATCCTATGTAATATTTATTTTTACTCTGTTTTATTATTTATGCATTTTACAGAGTTATGTTTTTACATATTGTTTGCATTTTAGTGTATTTGTTATAATGATTGTTTTAAAAGAGCTCTAAAGCATACAAAACACAAACAACACCCATCATAGCACTTTACCTATAGGCCTTCACTATAGAGCATCTTTGTTATTCATGCTTTTTAGACTTATTTAAAGGTATTTTGTACAAAAAATGTTTAACAATGAAATTTTGTATTGTTTTATTGTTTTTGCACTTTACTGTGTCCATTAACATGGTGGAAGTCCGGTATTTCTGATTTTACACATTCCCCTGTAGCAGATTTTGTCTGTTAAATCCGAAATCAGTTAAAGCAAAGTTTGTAAAACAGGAGGGCTTATTGTATGTACTGTGTCACTGTGTAAAAAAAACACCCATTATTGTAATAAGCTGCTGAGCTAAGAATAGGAATGTTCCTGCTGTCAGAAGGGGTGGAAGGTGCCTGCGGTCATTTAATTAGTAGTACAATTCGCACTGATTCCCTTGCGAAGATGTGGACATAAGAATATTCGTACGTGGTTAATAATAGTAAACTGTAACATGCTGTTACAAGATCGGCTAAACTGGGAAGAAAATGCTTTCAGAGAAAATGTTTCAGGTGTGAAGGACATAGATCTCCAATGCGATTTCAACCAAACCTTTTCCCACACACCCTGCCCCCACAAGGTGTATATTAGAATATACACAAAGCACTGAAATCTTTCGAGCTAATGATCAGGTGACCCGAGAGAGAGCGAGAGAAACGCCAAGGGGTGCGGAACCAGGGAAAACAGGCGATCTCCCCAGACTGTCAACCCGTTTCACTGTTACCTGGATACTTCTTTATTTAGAACTCACTCTCCCCTCTGCCTATCTCACTTCTTTTAATCCTTCTGTGCCCGG